>NC_051451.1:4858363-4884382 GCF_001649575.2 Kryptolebias marmoratus | reverse complement strand
GGAGGAGGCCCAGAGGAAGACCCATGACACGCTGGAGGGACTATGTTTCTCGGCTGGCCTGGGAACGCCTTGAGATTCCCCCGGAGGAGCTGGCCCAAGTGGCTGGGGAGAGGGAAGTCTGGGTCTCCCTGCTTAGGCTGCTGCCTCCGCGACCCGACCCCGGATAAGCGGAAGATAATGGATGGATGGATGGCCGGTTCTCGCTAAGCTTTGATATCTTCAAGACTATTTACAACTAAAGCCCTGTCCAAATATTTTAAACTAAAACAATATTGAGTATTGGTAATTTTGATCATAGCTGAGGTTGATAAAGGGATTCAGGGAAAAAAAAACAAACAAACAAAAAATCTTTTGAGGATTTTATGGAAGATTTTATGCATATACATTTTTATCATAAAGGTTTCCATAGGGTAGTATAGTGAGTGCAAGGGTTAAGCTATGTAGATTGTAATTAATGCAGAACTATCAAACTTAACAGATTATACTGTGCAAAGTTGTACTCACTATTTGTATATTAGTGATAGTATGCATACAGACATACATAATAAAAATAAATGTATGTGTATTATTTTTTTCTCTTTCAGAATGGCTCTAACAAAACTTTTGTGGGAAAGCCCAGACACGCCATACTGCAGCCCTCCCCCACTTCATATTTACATTATCAAACTAAAAGATCAGCCAAGGGTCATAAGTTGGAACTTTGCCAACAACACTGCGCAGCCAGCAACTACTAGACTGAATAAAGTGGCTGCTATCAGTGACAGTGTTACCACAGTCACCTTATTTGATAATCATTGGAGGAAGGTTCAGGAGGGATCTTCATATGTCCTGAGGGGACTTGATTTAGTCGGCAATGCTCCCCCTTATAAAATCCACATCAATCCAAAAACACAGTTTTTAAGGGGTCTGCATTGCATGTGGGAGAAGGGCTTTGCACAAAAGGACCCACCTTCACTGAGAACCTGCATGGAAATGCAACACCTCATGACACTTGAAGGAGAAGTAGTGGAGGTAAGTTGTTTCATAAAGTCATATTATAATAAAATAAAATAAAAAAATCCTTCTCACCTTCTGTGGGGTGGTCTCGTTTCATCCTCTGAGCTTGGGCCCCCCAACAGAGGATATATATATATATATATATATATATATATATATATGTGTGTGTGTGTGTGGGTGGGTGTGCATATGGCTGTGTCTGTGTATGTAAGAATGGTATTTCAACAAGAAGGAACAGTCATAACGATACGTAAATAATAGGAGTGCGAAAAATTATTTGATTAAATGCTAAAACAGTCTGCCATAAAATACCTTGTTAGCAGCTGTTTCTACAAACAGTATCTGGGACCTGGACCTATTTGGGAAAAAGTCCAAGGCTGTTTTAGTTGCAGTGTGCAACTAGTTACAATTAGAACAACAACACATATACATATATTTGGCTTATATCCCCAGCAAAATTTTATACACCCTCAGGTCAGGATATATCATAAAACACCAAAATTTTGCAAAATTTAACATAAATTATGGTAAATATTTTGAACTGACAAAATCTTTTACATGCTCTACTCATACCGAGTTACTATCACATTTTTTTGGTTGGTTTTGTTTATTTTCTATAATGTCCTTGTGTTCAGTTGTTTCCCACTGTTTTCTGTGCCATCAGTACTTTTCTTCAGTCAGTTCCTGCCTTTCAGTCCTTATATCACACAAGTTACAAGTAATCATTACACTCAGTTGTTGGAACTTACCCTACTACTCCCTCAGTATTTATCATCCTGCGTTTCATTCCAGCTAAACTTTGTTACGCTGGTTTGTTCCCTGTCTGCTCCTATTGTGTCCTCATAGTAAGCTTACATACATACATACATACATACATACATACATACATACATACATACATACATACATGAATGTATCAAGTTCCTCATAAAAGTCTGCATCCTTTGGTCTTGCAATGCAAATCCTAACAGTTTGACTCAGCAAGTATTATTTGTTGCAAAATGACAAACTTGCTTTTAGAATATTAACTAACTGTGAGGATCTGGGTTTGGCTCCGCCTTTTGGGCGGCGCTTCTAATCATTACTCCACAGGTGTTCCAGTTTCCACTGACGAGACCATCTAGTACTTAAGCAGCAGGCTGAGATCAGATCTTCGCTGGAGCATCGAACCTTCTGGTTAGATTCTCTGCCTCAGCGTCTAACCTTGATGCCAGCTCCTAGTGTTAACTACGTTCTCTGTTTTGCCTACGTCCTAGGTTTTTGCCACGACACGACTACGGAAATTAAGGACTACTTACCTGGGATCTCGCTGATACTCACCTACTGGAACTGGCTCGTCACTCCTGGAACTCTGGGAACCTCTCCTCCTCTCTTCGGCGCTGTATTCATCTCCTGGACCTGTAAGCAAATAAGAAACATTACTGGCACCACCTAGCAAATAACCTGGATCAAGACTCGTACCCGAGACTCACCCAGCTCTCCTTCTCTTTCAGACTTCTCCGGATACCGCCCACTGTACATAGCTTGCACCTTGTAAATAAATTCACTTACCGTTATCTTCGTCTCCGTGTTTTGGTCTTGGTTCCGCTCTCTCTGGACAAATTCCCCTGTGTTATGACACTAACTTATTACTAGATTAACATTAAAAAGATTGGAAAAAGGTGAATATTAAAAAACAACAGCACTTTCTTATTGTTGTTTTTTTTAGGTATCTTCAGTAAGAAAGGTGAAGACTGGGAAAAAATATGTCCCCTTAAAAGTCATACAGATAAAGGAGGTATTATAAACTTGAAATATTTGTATTCAATGTTAGTGCCTGTTTTAGCAAAATTAAAATCACATTGGACTCTGAAGATATTCTCTTTACTTGACATATATATATATATATACAGTTTATACATAACAATAATCACCCACACAGTAAAGGTGTGCCTGTGGAGGGAAGCTGCCATAGTAAGCATCACTGTGGGGGATGTCATCACTGTGACACATGTGAAGGCGATGACAACGAGCTATGGCTCCCAGCTCCAAACCACAACCTTCACCCAAATTGATGTGCTTTGTTATGTTGTTTTACTCAAACTGTGTAGTCAGATTTTGCAGATTAGTGGAGATTTTCAGACTTATACCAGGTTACCAAACACAGCAGCAGTCTTACAGATGAGGAATTATTTGTTAACCTACATCTGAATTCTAAGGAAAACTCTTCAGCGTTTAGTCATATACCCATGTTGTACAAAGAGTACAGCTAGTTTGATGGAGACAGGATTCAAGATGCCTGCTTGTATCTTACATCCTGCTATTATGTGCTGGACTGTCTCAGGGGCATCTTTACACAGCCTCCATCTTGGGTCCTGCCCCAGCCTCTACTGATCTTGTGCAGCCATGATTAGTGCCTCTGTGCTGTCCTTCAGTCCAGCCCTTTTTAGCCACTGGCAGGATTTGTTGATATCAGCCACTTCCTCAATCTGGAATTGATAGACTGTGTGTGTGTGTTTTGCCAAAAAAATGTAGCAAAATGTTTACTTATGTATGTTTCTTGTCTTAACAGACAAAGGAGGAGGTGCTGACGGATATGCTTGTCATTGGTGTAGATGAAGAAGCAAGTGGAGGGAGTGCAGAAAATGTTGTTTAGCTCCTGTTTGACAACAACAAAACCTTCAAAATTGATGCAGAGATGTGGCAGCCTTTTGATAAAGTGTTCAGTGAGGCCAAGCTGAAAGTCCAGCTAAAGATAAAGGGAAACAAGATAATAAAAATGGAGAAAATGTTAATACATTTTGTTCTAATGTAAATAGTTTTTTAGGTCCAGTTGGAAGTTTTTTGCTTATTTGTTTACTGAATGGTTTCTATATATATTTTGTATTTTCATTTGTAAGTAGAGTAGTAATGAAGCTTTGTTTTAATTAATTCACATCAATTTGAATAAATTCAAGAAATCAATCTAGTTTTGTTAATTTATTGTGCTGTTCCCAGTTTTAAAAGCTGAAAAACATTTGATAAGCTTGAGTTATGAGTAATAAAATCTAGGGTAATCGTTAGTGGGTACAGTTGTTATGCTAAAATGGACTGAACACCTCAAAGTTCACAAAAGGGCTGTAAAATATAGTGATTATTTTTAATATTTACAGTTTTAGTTTGTAACGAAGAAGAATGTCTTAACACTACCTGCTTTTGTATTGTTGCTAGGAATGAGAACATTTTTAAAGCAATTTCTCCCTCATTTTCTAAAGTGAAATTGAAAACTTGTGTTTTGCCTACCTAACTTTTTAAAATAGAAACAAGTTATCACTCCTACTAATAAGATGGTATTGATTTTTGTTTTTTTAAATCAAGAGCCAGTATTGTAAAAAATAATGAGTAGTTTCATGTGAATTGTTCATTTAAGAATACAAAAAACTGATTTAAAATACAAGCTGTTCTTTTTTATGGTAAACAATGGATAAAAAAATCTCTAAAAGTTCAATTTTCTTTTTATAATCAGAGTAATAAAACAATAAAATTACTGGCAAACACAAACAAATT
The DNA here is from genome assembly GCF_001649575.2 of Kryptolebias marmoratus. Taxonomy (NCBI): domain Eukaryota; kingdom Metazoa; phylum Chordata; class Actinopteri; order Cyprinodontiformes; family Rivulidae; genus Kryptolebias; species Kryptolebias marmoratus. The sequence goes on along the minus strand of NC_051451.1, from coordinate 4,879,861 downwards.
CATGACCAATTTCCTAGCATTTAGACACCAGAGACCTCATGTATGAATGATGCATGTGCACAAAAAAGTTGCATGTGCTATATTCCACAACCACATTGGGATGTGTCAAAACAAATAATGCATGCGTGAGTATATTTACCTACAGTGACAATGTGTGTACCACATTGAATACTGTTTTCTCATAACTTTGTACATTTATGGTTTAAACCTGAACATTTAAACTCATACAACATAAAATATAACATGAACATAAAAAAATATTTAAACAGCTTTACAACAATGTAAACTGTAAAGTTACATGTGGATGTAAACATGCATCAGTAACCGCACACTTGTGGCTCACACAGACAGCTGAGGAGCAGAAAATGCATGTGAATTGTTTTAGGGGCTCTTTCATTCTGACTGAGAAGAAAACATTATTATATTAATTCAGACCAAGTCAGGTATGATAATTCCTTTGGTCAACAAGGTGTAGACAATGACACATACCCATAAATGGCTGGATAAAGCTGTGCTTAACTGTGGAAAAGTCTAAATTAGAGAAAACATTTAATTTTTTTGACAATATTTTTTATTTTATAAAATTGAAACCTAGTTAATTTGTTATGTTAGAGCTCTATCTTGTGGTGATTTAGGGAATCGTTGTAAACTCAGAATCTTCAGAAGTGTCAGCTTGTACTACAATGTAAGGGGCTACAATGTAAACAACTGAGGAACATTAGTTTGGCATTTAAATTAATCTTAGTGAAAATGTCTTTAATTGTATGTAGACATTTCTTTTATTAATACATTGTTTAGTGAGTTTTTCAGGTGAGAATCTGTATTTCTATTGGGAAATTCGAAATATGCTGTATAGTTTTAAGTTTGTATTTTGTGGAACAGTACCTTGTTATGGATCTATTGTTTTTTTTGTACAACTCAGAGAAAAGAAAAGTGACTGCCAACTATCAAACTAAACAGACATAATGCAGGTATGAGATGAAATAGTTCACTTTGTAGCTCTAAAGTAATACAGAGACAAGTACAACATCAAGTCTGAAAAAATGTGTCATGGACATTTTATTATTACACTGCTCACATTTATCAAGGTCAGAAATCCTGACAAACTGTTATTCAAAACAAGAAAGCAGTTTTTATCATGAATCACAAATCCTTATTGTGCATCCATCAGCCATAAATTACTTTTTGATAAACACATGATTTAAAAACAACCAATGTAACCTACATAAATATTGCAGCTGAATTACATTAATGAGCCACAGGCTGTTTATTTTGTGCTAAAATCAAGATACACAGCCTAGATAGTTTGTGCTGTTAACATTTTCAATAGATGAGTAATCTAAATTTAACTTTAATTATATTCCCCTTTTCAAAGACTGGCATACCTTAAAGTACTTAGTAACTCAGGCACATAAATTAGGCATAAATGGACATTGGTTAGAGAAATTGTTTCTTAGCTGAAGAACACTAATAGCTAAACTGATAAAAAACCCAGAAATTCACTCTACAATCCATATACACAAAAATAACAAATTCCCTTCATAAACCCATAAAAAATTTCAAAATATGCAGTTCTTAAATGTTTTGGGTTTTAATTTTTAGAAAAACATAATGAACAAAGATTAATATTTATAAAAATATAACTTGCAACATTAATAAATGTATTATGCAGCTAATTTTGTTAGATACAGTAATACAGACACACTACCGTTTGAATGGTTCATATAACGCATGTACAATATAGGGATTTGCCTTTGTCTTAAAGGTTTTTCACACTGTGCTCTTATCTTGGCTGACATCAACAGATAATTTGTGATCCAACTTAAGTATAGATTCAATTAAAGTCATATTACATCTATAAATTCAACAACTTATAGTGTTTTTGTTTCTTTTGTTATTGTTGTTGTTGTTTTTGTTTTGCTGATATTCAAGTCACCTATGTGACATCAGTTAAAATTATATCACAGGAAAAGTCACATCACCAGATGTGGCCCGTTTGATGTCATTATTCTGAGATTATCATCATTTTCATTCAGTTTAATATTGGAATCAGGCTGTGTGGATGCCTTAGCCAGGTGTCAGTGCACATATGTGGCAAAACCTGTCTTATACCTCATTATCAGCTGACACCCCAAAACAAAGCCTAATTCACACACAAAAAAGCAGGCTTCAATTATCTAAAGTCTTAATAATATTCTTTATGTATTATGTCAGAACTTTGTATCTCTGAGTTACATTGCAATATTTCTGTTGACTGATATGAAAAACTTGTCAAGCAGCAACACAGTCAAAAATCCAGGTGAAATCTTGTATTAATTTAATTTTGTGTTTCTGTGAGTTGCTATAGAAAAATCAGATTCACTAATAAGATACTGATATCTATCTGTCTGTCTGTCTATCTATCTATCTATCTATCTATCTATCTAGAAATAGATATATGTGTGTGTGTTTACATTACTATGTAAATCAACAACAATCAAACACATCAAACACAAAATATTAGTCCTAGAGTTTCTCCATAGTTTTGGCGTGTTGTTCTTTGTTGAATCTTGTGATGTAAACAGAGTCAACTGACCACTGTCACTATGAAAATGTAAAATGTGTTCACCAGGATCTTTGTTTCATTTGTCCAACAACCTGCCGCTCCATTGTACCCATTCAGTGTTTGCTGCCACAATGAAATGTTAAGCTCATACCTTAAAGACAAAAACAGGTAAAATATATTTGTTAGTCAAACGGAGATTTCCCATTTTGAAAAGAAGTAAAATTGTTCCCTTTAGGCGTCATTGGGAACCCCTGATGCTGCGCAGAGCAAATGATAACTGCTCTGCAACATTGTGTTCCCCTGCTGTAACGTTTCTGATCAGAGTCCACAGAAGGTGGTGTCTACCAGAGAGGCAGACAGTCATACAGAGGCCTCCCATGTGGAGTCACAGAAGAGGATGTGCAGGCACGAAGAAGGAGCTTGTTCTAAAACAATACACAGATAGCAAATGTACATTAATGTCAAGCCTTAAGAAGTATGAATAAGTGATGCATTGTGATCAAATACCTTCAACAGTGCTGGAGGAAACAACCATCTTCTGTTTAGAGCAGTTTTACTCTCAGATGTTTGTAAAACCTGGTGTCAGCGTTCTGCTGAGGTTAGACAGTCTCAGCTGTGAAGGGAAGGACCCACAGGAGAGGAGGAGGACCTGCACAAAGACAATATAAACTTTAACAGGAAAAAAGAAAACTCTAAATAACCCAAAGCATGTTAAAAAGATTGTGCTAGTGTTGTTATTGGTAAAAGAAAAATATTTTCACACCTATCTTCTGAGGATCTCTCGACCCTGGCAGGAGGTACAGATGTGTGAGAGATCCAGGCCTGTGAGGAGTGTGGCAGCATGATGATGCTCTCAGGGCCAGCCAGGAGGTCAGGTGATGGTTCACAGGGGAGGGCAGGTCATGGAAAAGCAGTCTGTATGTGGTATGTAGTCTCTGTGTGCTCCAGCACTGATGGGCCCGGTTTGGATCAACACTTCATGAAGATGGTGTTGAGGTTTGGTTGTGTTGATGCTGAGGAAGCTTGGAGATGATGTCAAAAAGGAGACACAAGAGCAAATCTCCTGTCTGAAGCAAATACATCTAACAGTACATTATTTTCATTAGGACCCCCCCACCCCTGGACCCCTCCCACCTGTTCTAATGTGGGGTGTCAGCTGGTATTTTCAGTAGATGTTTGCAACTTTTTTGCAGCTGCTAAAGCAGTTTTGGCCTGTGCATTTACCCACCCACACAGATAAATGCACAGGCCAAAATATGTTACAAAAATATTTGTATATTTTATCAGTACAAAATGTCTTACCTTTAAAATATGAATTTTTAGATTAAATGTAAACACAGACAATGCACTAGATTACTGTCACTAATTATTAAACATGATTAAGTTACAATGTTTTGGTCATGATTAATAACATTTGTTCCTGGCAAGTAAGTTTTATTTTTAAACTCCTTTTATTGCAAAACAATATAAAATGCTCATTATCTCTTTTAAATGTCACTTTTGTGATTTAATGAATTTTTATTACTATTTTTTTTTCATTTTAAATATATATATAAATTGATTAGCTTTTTGTACTGTTTAAAATCATTTGCCATGTTGTGAGATCAATTTTTAAGTTGACAACTTTGGCAGAGTTTATACCAGTTCCTCACGGACCGGAAAATGCACAGAGAAACCAGGAATTAAAAAATGGTCAGAAACAGTATCTTCAGTTTAAAATATTTATTAGCCTTAGTACTAAGGGAGACACTCCTTACCAGCTCACAGCAGGAACACCAGAAGATGTCTGAGCTAAATCACTAGAACATAGCATTTTAACCTAAACAAAGAACTGGCCCATCTTCCTTCGGTCATCTTTCCGGAACCTTGTATATGGACTTGTTTTTCTTCATCTTCTGCAGTTGTCCTCCTTCGGAGGGGTTCCGGCTTCCGCTTAGCTGACTCCCCCAGACCGCGTTATCTTCCGTGCTTGGTACAGGCAGTCACATATGCCATAAACTCCCATGACCTCGCCAGCTAGTGCAGAGTTACACTCATCCTCAGGTTAATACAATCAATAGATTTACAGAACATTAATACATGATTCTAACTGGTAAGGAGTGTCTATATTATAGTTTCACTTCACAACAGCTAGATAGCTATATCAAACTCTCGGTGCTACCTGTCAAAAACTGCAACCGTCATGTTTACAAACCGAAAACTAGAGTGGTCTGTGTTAATGTTAAATATCATAATCGGATAACATTCTTTGAAGTGTAAACTTAAAAGTTATGCTTAGCATAGCATTGGAACAATTTATATCCACAATGAAAACCTTTGTAAAACCACAAAAATCACTTCCTTTATCAGAATATCCTACTTGTTTAAAATGAAAAGCTATCCCAAATATCTGCACTAATCCCTTTAATAGAATATCTCTCTAAAACAAACCTCACTTTCTCCTTACTAATTCTCTGCACTTTCTTATCCAGTATCTGTCCTAGATCTGTTCTCCTCTATCTGTCATTTTCCTCATTCATATAAAAGCAACAGTATTTGAACTATTTCACACACTTCAACTGCTAGTATTGCTATAACTGTAAATAATTTAAGAATTACTTTAAGTGCCCTGAACGTCTTGAACAAAAACTACTATCAAAGTAGTTGCAAAGTGTTGCTACAGTGTTACAGGAAACTGCTGTGACAAGCACACCAATTTACAAGTTATAAGCTGAGTATTGAGTGGGCTGTTTAACTGGAGTTAAAACAAGCACATAATAATAACATTATTAAATTCATTCATGGTGTAAAACAATGAGATTAACAGCAGCTTCTTTGTTAGTTTACCTTTTTCACATCAACCAGCTTACTTGACACAATAGCTGAAAGCAGCAAGTGTAGGAAAAAAATTACAACTTACATACAAAAACTTACAAAAGCACAATAAAAAAATACTTCCAAAACACTCCACAGAAATGAATTTTACTTGTCTGATTTTTTTGTGTACAGATATGAATCTTTTAATGGTTTAAAATAAAAAAAATAAAACGATAAAAATCTAGTTATTTCCATGCAGTGTCCAAAAACTGCTTCCACTCACCGATCATCATTTGCAGCATGCTGTGGGACAACAGGGAAAAGAGATAATTAAACAAAACGTTTACTGCTTTCTTCTACCTGATAGAATATCAAAATATCAAAATTTTAAATATTAAAAAGTAGAATAACTATTGTGAAGTGAAAACTATAATATAGACACTCCTTACCAGTTAGAATCATGTATTAATGTTCTGCAATTCTATTGATTTTGTTAACCTGAGGATGAGTGTAACTCTGCACTGGCTGGCGAGGTTATGGGAGTTTATGGGACTGCCAGTACTAAGCATGAAGATAATGCGATCTGGGGGAGTCAGCTAAGCAGAAGCAGGAACCCCTCCGAAGGAGGACACCTGCAGAAGATGGAGAAAAACAAGTCCATATACAAGGTTCCGGAAAGATGACCGAAGGAGGATGGGCCAGTTCTTTGCTCAGGTTAAAATGCTATGTTTTAGAGATTTAACTCAGACATCTTCTGGTGTTCCTGCTGTGAGCTGGTAAGGAGCCTTAGTACTAAGGCTAATAAATCTTTTAAACTGAAGGTACTGTTTCTGACCATTTTTGACTCCTGGTTTCTCTGTGCATTTTCCGGTCCGTCGTGAGGAGAGGTTTTTTTAGAGTTTGAGTTTCATTTAGATAATATTTTGTCTTACCACACTATATGAACAAAATATCCCGCTGAAGACCAAATTTGTAGTGATTAACAGTTTTTGCAGTGACATAGTGATGCTAAAGAATGAGACTAATTTCTTGTTTACAGTACGGTAACGATAGTGCAAACCGCAAAAAAGACATTGATATTAATATGTTTGAGTAACATTGCAGCCTAATTTAATAAAACTTACCGTAACCTTCGGAGAAATGAAACTTGCGTAACATTGCAGCTTAATTAAATAAAACTTACCATAACCTTCGGAAAAATGAAACTTGAGTAACATTGCAGCTTAATTAAAAAAAACTTACCGTAACCTTCGGAGAAATTAAACTTGAGTAACATTGCAGCTTAATTAAATAAAACTTACCCTAACCTTCGGAGAAATGAAACAAACAAACAAAACTTCTACAGGTAGCACATATTGATAAGAAATCTGCTGAGTAAACAACCTGTGACGTAACATCAGTCTGCGCATGCGCATTCCCACAAAGAAGGTCGGATTGATGAGTAGCACAGATAGTCAGAACACCAGCAAAGTGGACCAAGCTCTGACACCGGTCATATAGGGACCTAACAGCCCATATCAAAGGGCCCGGTACCCCATACTCCCGGAGCAGCCCCCACAGGATTCCCCGAGGGACATGGTCGAACGCTTTCTCCAAGTCCACAAAACACATGTAGACTGGTTGGGCACACTCCCATGTAGCCTCAAGGACCCTGCTGAGCGTGTAGTCTAGTGTTCCACGACCAGGACGAAAACCACACTGCTCTTCCTGAATCCGAGGTTCAACTATCCGATGGACCCTCCTCTCCAGAATCCCCGAATAGACCTTACCAGGGAGGCTTAAGAGTGTGATCCCTTTGTAGTTGGAACACACTCTCCGGTCCCCCTTTTTGAAAAAGAGGACCACCACCTTGGTCTGCCAATCCAGGGGAACTGCCCCCGATGATCACGCAATATTGCAGAGTCGCGTTAACCAACACAACCTTACAACATCCAGAGCCTTAAGGAACTCCGGACGAATCTCATACACCCCTGGAGCCTTGCCATCAAGGAGCTTTTTAACCACCTCGGTGACCTCAGCACCAGAGATTGGAGAGCACAACCCAAAGTCCCCAGGCTCCGCCTCCTCAATGGAAGACGTTCTGGTGGGATTGAGGAGGTCTTCGTAGTATTCCGCCCACCGACCCATGACGTCCTGAGTTGAGGTCAGAAGCAGACTACCCCCACTATAAACAGCATTGGTGCTGCACTGCTTTCCCCTCCTGAGACATTGTATGGTGGACCAGAATCGCCTCAAAGCCATGCGGAAGTCTTTCTCCATGGCCTCTCCAAACTCTTCCCATGCACGAGTTTTTGCCTCTGCAACCACCCGAGCCGCATGCCGCTTGGACTGCCGGTACCCGTCAGCTGCTTCCGGAGTCCCACAGGCCAAAAATGCCCGATAGGACTCCTTCTTCAGCATGACAGCATCCCTCATCAGCGGGTTCGAGGGTTGCCGCTGCGACAGGCACCAACTACCTTGCGGCCACAGCTCCGATAAGCCGCCTCAATAATGGAGGCACGGAACATGGCCCACTCGGACTCAATGTCCCCCGCCTCCCCCGAACATGTTCGAAGTTCTCCCGGAGGTGGGAGTTAAAGCTCCGCCAAACAGGAGACTCTGCCAGACGTTCCCAACAGACCCTCACAATACGTTTGGGCCTGCCAGGTCTGACCGGCATCCTCCCCCACCAACGGAGCCAACTCACCACCAGGTAGTGGTCAGTTGACAGTTCCGCCACTCTCTTCATCCAATTGTCCAAAACATGCGGCCACAGATCAGATGAAATGGGGTCAAGAACTGATAGAAAGTACATGGAACAAGAAGTTGAGGCTGAGCTCTGAACTCTGGTAAGCGTCTCCTTTAAGCGCTAAAAGAAAATAAATCTTGCTTGAACTTTAAAGTGGACTCTTCAGCTGTCTTTTTGACTCCCTGACTCCGTGCATCTCTCCTATCTCGTGTGAGGACTTAAAGGTGGATTTTCGGGTTTTGGTGTGTTTCATTTTTCTTCTCAAAAGTAATCTAAATGAAATCATAATCAAATATAAAGATACAGAAGTAAAAACATAAATCCTGAACCTAAGTAAAATCATGGAACTAAGCATATTTAAACATGAGCAAAATAGTAGCTAAAACTAGAAAGTTCCTGGAGAAACTTTGACGGGGCCAGCCACGGTGTGCGTTCGTGCTGAACCAAGATGGCTCCAAGAGCTGATCAGTTGCACACAGGAATCACAAAGGGCTGATCCTTAACATACGAGGAGTCCACCTCTGAAGTTTGACCTTTCTACTGTAAACGGTTGCAGAGTTGGAGCTCACGGGCTGTTGTGACCTTGACCTTTGACCTTGTGACCTTGAACTACTTGGCATGGATCCCTGACCCATGGGATTTATAGCTGTGATGTTTGACCTTCCTACGTTACATGATTGCAGAGTTAGAGCACGCACAATTTTGCTCTGAAATTTTTACCCCGCTAGCTTTGGTGGCCATCTTGATGTTTTAACTTTGCACTCAGTATGTGATAGGACTCCGTCTTAGCTACTACCTTATCAAATTTCAGGTCCATATGTCTAAAAATGACTGAGTTAAAGCTGAAAGAAAGTTTGATGATTACAAAATGGCCGACATTGGCAGTTGTAGACAAGCATCATAAAGAGCTGGTCCTTGACACGTGAGGAGACCATCTGTAATGTTTGACCTTTCTACTGTACACGGTTGCAGAGTTGGAGCTCACCGGCTGTTATAAGAAAACCATATAATAAAAATAAAGAGACACGTTTAGAGGTGTAGAGTAATAGGTGCCTGCATGCATTGCATGCTTCACAAGGCATTGTACTGCTCTCTATGCACTGCTGGCAATTAGTGGCACTGTCCATAGGGCGGGGACAAAAACTCCAGATTCTCACATCATCCAAACATTTACTGTCTGCTCCCATCCCAACCAGACTGTTCAAAGAGGCATTTCCCCTAATTACTATTCCCATTTTGGATATGCTCTGTTTGTCTCTAATGAATGGTTATGTGCCACAGAGCTTTAAGGTTCCTGTAATTAAACCTTTACTTAAGAAACCCAATCTTGATTCAGGAGTTCCGGCCAATTGTTAGGTCCCGGGGTTGTTTGGGGTTTTTTCTCCACTAGGGGGAGTCCTGTAATCGGCTGGCAGAAGGGCGTCTGGGCTGACGTCATCCTCACACCAGTGGACAATCACCTCGTTACCGGCAGATTAAGAGAAGCGGACTGCCAGTACCTCGACGCCAGAGTGTTGCCAGTGATGGTATGTCACAGCCCCTCCGAGCCTGCTCTGAGTGCCTTGCATTGTTTCTCGCCTCCCTGTGATCCGAGAGTAATTTGTTTTCCTGTGGCTTCTGTTCCCCTCAGGTGATCTCCGTTGAACCTGACCTGGTTCTCGTTGTTTCCTCGTGACGCCGTGGTCTTTACCCCACGGATGCCCGAGCCCCCACACCCACCAGTGAGAGTAGATCTCCGATCTCCAGCTGCTCCCCCGACGCTTCCAAGCCACTGCCAACCTGTCTGCCCTCCTGCGCCGCCCCTCCTCCGAGCTTCCTCCGACGCACCGAAGAACCCTTCCGCACTCCTGACCACTGGAAGGACTTCCCGGAACCAAAGGAGACCCCGGATCAACACCTACCTCCCCCCCGTTCCAAAACTAATGCCAGCCAAGTAAGCTCTCCCTACTCACTGTTCNCCTGACCACTGGAACGACTTCCCAGTACCAAAACAGACCCCAGATCAACACCTACCTCCCTCTGTTCCAAAACTAACGCCGACCAAGTAAGCTCTCCCTACTCACAGTTCAAAAGTTAGTTTCCTTTTTTCCGATGACCGCAAACTCACCATCTCTGTTGTTGTTTTCTCCAGCAGCCCGGCTCCCGGACCAGACCTCGACCCATTTCTGTTCGTTTTTTGCTAATAAATAATTATCTTTTTTCATCTCTCTTCTGCATGGTGTTCTTGCATGTGGGTTAAAAGTTTAGTTAAGCCCATCATGACACCAATTATATACCTATATCTAATCTCTCATTCTTCTCAAAAGTTCTTGAGAAAAAAGTTGCAAATCAATTGTGTGAATATCTGGACAGAAATAAGCTGTTTGAGGAGTTTAAGTCAGGGTTTGGAGCTCATCATAGCACAAAAACAGTACTGCTGAAAGTTACTAATGATGTCCTCATGGCCTCACTTGAGTCCATACTTGTTCTGATAGATTTCAATGCTGCATTTGATACAAGTGATCACAATATTATATTACAGAGGCTTGAACATAATATTGGAATTGTAGGAACAACTCTGAAATGGTTTAAATCATATTTATTTGATAGATTCCAGTTTGTTAAGGTTAAAAATGAATCTTCTTCATACACCAAAGTTGCTCATGGAGTTCCTCAGGGTTCAGCGCCTGTACCTACTCTTTACTCTATATATGCTTCCATTAGGTAAAATTATTAGACAGGATGGGCTAAATTTTTATTGTTATGCTGATGATACTCAGTTATATTTATCTATAAAACCTGATGAATCTAATTAGTTATTTAGATTACAAACATGTCTTAAAGACAGAGGTAGTGGTTTTTGGACCTCAGCATCTTAGGAACAAACTTTGCAGCTTTTCACTTCCTCTAAATGGCATTATTTTAACCTCCAGTTCTAATATAAAGTGTTATTTTTGATCAGGAAATGTCTTTTAACCCCCACATTAAAAATGTTACTAGGTCTGCTTTCCACCACCAACATAATATCACTAAAATTAGAAACATATTGTCTCAAAATGATGTAGAAAAACTGGTTCATGCATTTATCATGTCTAAGCTAGACTATTGTTATTCCTTATTATCTGAGTGTCCAAAAACTTTTAAAAAGTCTTCAGTTGATCCAAAATCCTGCTGCTAGATTTCTGATGAGAGTTAGGAGGAGAGATCATATGTCTCCAGTTTTAGCTTCTCTCCATTGGCTCCCTGTCAAATTCAGCATATCATTTAAAATCTTACTCCTAACAAACAAAGCTCTCAATAACCAAGCTCCTTCTTATATTAAAGATCGTATTGTTCCATATTTTCCTAACAGAGCACTTTGCTCTCAAACTGCAGGTTTACTTGTGGTTCCTAGTGTTTACAATAGCAGAATGGGAGGTCGAGCTTTCAGTTATCAGGCTCCTCTCTTGTGGAACCAACTTCCACTTTCTGTCTGTGAGGCTGACACTCTGTCTGATTTTAAGATTAGACTTAAGACTGCTTTTTGAGCGATCCTATAATTAGGGTTGGCTTGGGTTTCCTGAGCTTTCCCCTAGTTATGCTGCTATGGGCTTAGACTTCTGGACGATAAATTGACTGCATTTCCTCACTCTGCTGCTGTCTTACTTGCTCTACTGTACTTATTTCTATCACTAACATGATTTTCTTTGTCTTTCTTCCAGTAGAAAGTCCAGCTGGACCAGTCATTTTGTGTTTGTCTCTTTCCTGTCTTCTCAAACCCCAGCTGGTCGAAGCAGATGACTGCTTTTCCTGAACCTGGTTCTGCTGGAGGTTTCTTCCTGTTAAAAGGGAGTTTCCTTTCCACTGTTGCAGGATGGGAGACTGCGATGAAGTGGAGATTCAACGCAATCTGGTGTCTTCCTTAGATAACTTTTACTAATTGTCTTTTTGTAATGTGTGTGCATGTTTTTGTACAGTACCCCGATACAACTTTTGTTGTGACATGGCTCTATATAAATAAACTGAATTGAATTCAGAATACAAAAAGGGAAAAAAAACTGAATAAAAGCCTTAGACAGAAGTTAGACTGTTGCATTTTAGAGTTCTCTACATTGCAGTCTTTTTTTTCACATAGCTGATTTGAATTAAACAGGCACTTTGTTTGTTTCTGTGTGTTATTCTGAACCAAATACTCTACAGCACCTTTGTTTATCATTGTCTGCTTTTTTCTTTTCTGGGCTGTTAGCAAGATGCAGTTAAAATTGGCACCTGCTCTGGCAACAGTTATTATCTGTGACTGACATATTCACCATCAGTTGGCTGTACCTGTCTAAAATGTCTGTACTGAACCATCACAGTATGAATACATGCATTGTTACACCCCTAGAATATAGCCTAAGGCTAATGACAAAGCAAGGAAACTGAGTAACAGAAATCATAGCACATAACAGAAGGAATCTCTAAACAAAACAAATAAAAAGATGACAAAATTAATATCAACACAGGTATAAATAGCCATGTATTATGATACCAGATCAAATGTCCCCACCTTCTTTCATTGTTGAGAACTGAAGACAGCAGGATTCAATGTATGGGAACTGCCATGCTGTATTTTTGGAACCTGTCTACATGAAATGCCTAAATATAGCTAAACCTATTAAAAAAGATCATATTTAAACACACTTCAGTAAGGTAAGAACTACATGAATCAACTCGTTAGCACCTGAAAAGTTATTTGAGGAATAATTTTTTGATTTTTGTTTTTATTATGCACAATGTCCCAAGTTTTACTGGATCCAGACTATGGGGACCCTGCCCACCTTTCAGTTTCAACTTCCGAGATCCCATATACAGTATTATAAAATAATAATAATAAAATAAAATAATAAAATATTGAAATGAAGAGCCCCAGTAGCTCAGTGGTCAGTGCTACAGTTTCATAATGCTGAGGCTACAGGTTCAAAGAAGGTCATCTGGTGTAAAACAATTCCCAAAACTCAAGGGAGCAGCTGAAAGAAAAACAACAACAGTCTTTGAAATAAACACACACACACACACACACACACACACAAACCCCCCCCCTCACAAATCTTCCAGGATCATGAAGGTTTAAACTTTGAGATATGTTTTGGGTGGGAGTTAAACCTGAGTTTTTAAGCTCCAAAGAGGGCTGGATTTTCTCAGCCGTTTTGCCCAAAACCTATTCTTGTCAATGGGGAAAATTTTCAGTTGCTTATGAATTTTGTCTACATTGTTATGTTTGGATGCAGGGAGGAAAAACAATTTGTTACTCTCCTGAACTTTGTTTTCCCGTCAGCACGGTTCACATTGTCTTAGCTCATTTGCAACAAATTGCTGGTCTTGCTTTTGGAGGGCAGACAAAGGAGAAATGCTTGCAGATAAAACAGATGTTTTGTGGCATGAACTCATTTACACTCACTACTTATCATCCCACCACCACACACATACATCTTCAGCCATCATCATTTTTAACATTATAAAGCACTGAAAGTTCTGTCAAAACCTGTTTGTCTGAGTGGGGAAAGAGACAAGATGCAGCAAACATAGGAGTCTTACCAATAACTATACTACTACAACAAAAAACATTCACTTTAAATTTAAGGAAGATGTTTGAATAGAACTGTTCAGATTATATTAAAGGTGCTCTTGTGAAGGCTTCATTCAGAACAGTGATTCTATACTTTATGTCAAATTAGTAAAGTTTCTGTTGCATCCTGTCTTCTGGCTGCAGGACTGTTTGAAAGCACTAGATGGCATCAATGCAATGCCCCTTCCCTTCTATTGTAAAGTGCTTCACATAAGGTACACATGTATAAAATTATTATAAAGTCAGACATGCAAACACATTTTTGGAGCCATTAGTCTGCAAGTATACAGCTCTTCAATATCACCATGGTTACAGCTGAAGTGCTGCGTTTCTTTTTCCATGTGTTTTACTTCATTATGCCTTTCATTCATGGCACATTAGGATTTAGCACTGTTTGCTTTACACTCAGATGAACATACATGAGAAAGCACATTGCAACCTTTTTCCATCATAGTCTTTGCTTCCTTTACACACTCACATGCAAAAAAGATGGCACACGTGCAAATTACAGATCTAAAAGCCAACTATGTCCTTGTAAATTGACGAAATGAGCTGCAATTGTGGTTTAGGTCAATATTAGTTTTAGTGAAAATGCAGATTAACATGGCTTGTGATGTTTCTTACTTTCTTGTGATTTGTTTATGAATAAAAAAAAATCTAGAAAAGCTCTGGGTCAATTAGTACTACCATTAATACTGTGCAGTTGAAGTAGACACAGAAGCTACAGTTCTCTTTGTATCCACCTCCGCCAGCTTTGTACCAACTTTACTCTGTTACGTGCCCACCTTGACAGCCATCCTAATCTATTGAAAGACAGTTTTATTAATACTTTGATCAAAAATGTAGTTAGGCCTGGATGTTGTGGGCTGTAGCCCCAGATGTTTGAAGAAAAATCCCAAATCTCAAGACAAATAAATTTTAAAGAAATTTTGAATCAAATCTAACAAAGTTGAGTCAGGTTCTCTGGACGATTACTCCTTAGATTTTACAGTACGTTTTGTCTTTTATCCAAAATACCTCTTTGGTCTAAGGAACTGTAAGCGAACTCAGCCTTATAAGCAGCACCTTCACATAGTGAATCAACCAGTTGAGTGTGACACACAAAACCAGTTGTTCACATGCAAAAGAGGACCATCAGCCTAATGACCAATTGTTAGGGCCTTGATGGCCACTTGCTATGCACAGAGGGCTGAGTGATACTTACAATAACAGCATTGTAGGAGGGGGACAGTTGGACATGGAGACCTCTGTCCCTGTTTAATGATGGACGGGGTCTCTTCACAAAGACGGCTTCCTTTACTCCTTTCTCAAACCAGCGTTCCTCTCTATAAAGAATGTGCACATCTTCATTTCTGAAAGAGTGACCGCTGGCCTGCAGATGGGAGTAAATCACAGAGTCCTGGCCTGATGATGTTGCTCTTCTATGCTGGGCCACCTTTTTCGCCAGTGGCTGCTTTGTTTACCTGATGTATAACTGATCACAGTAGTCCTGGCCCTAAAAGCATTCACATTTATACTCTGTTTGTCAAATCCGGCATTAACCCTTTAAGGTCGACGCCCACTCCAGAGCCGGCTCCAGAGCGTGCGTCGACCTTAAAGGGTTAAAATACTCTAGCAGAAAATATCCGCCCTCTCAGAGACTCCGTGTTAATTTATCTCTAAAGTGCAGACTTCAAGATTTACACCAGTTTTTAAATTATCTCGATAGGTCAAGGAAAACCAGAGTTATGATAAATTATTCACGACACTTTTTTTTTTGAAAATCGGCGTCATATTTTCAGCGCGTTAGAGCGAGAAACGCCAAAACCGGGGAGTTCTCGGGAGAAAACTCCCTCATCCTGCGTTCGTTACTGGATATCCAGTCTCAACACCCTTCCTCCATGTACAGTAAGTTGATGAAAATAGAGAAAAATCTAGGAGAGAAAAAATGCTTGAAATCTCTGTTTTCACTTCAATAACTACTGATTGGTTAAAGTTACAATCATTTTGACTGCTCAGGCAAAAAATTCAAAGTGTTAACTTCACATGGAGCCTAATCTTTAGTTTGAACCACAAAAGGCTGAAGAATAGCATCTAATTTAATTTGGGTACGTCTTTTTTCAGGCTTCTTGAGCTTTTTGAGGTGGAGTGGTAAGGGGTTAAAAGAAGTACAGATTGACCAGCTCCCTCCAGATCACTCAAAAGATCTCTGGCAATTTTGTCATTTCTAATACTTTATAGAAACACCTTTTAAAAATAATACTGGATATTCATTTTCCATTAGAGTCAGTGAAAGTAAAGTCTCCCAAATTGCTAATTTTTTTTGTATTTGAGACTTAATTGATCATGTTCAAATCCATGGTATTGTCAGGTCACATTAAAAATTTTAACATGTACATATGTGAATTAATTTGGGGGGTTGGGGTTTGCCTTACAGTTCACTGATAATATGCTTTTATTGTGAAAAGTATTTAAATTTTAAGCAATTGTTTATTGTATACATGCATACCTTTATTGCATGATAGCGTAAAGAAACAAAAGTGAAAATAATTGACTTATTTATTTAACAAAAAAATGTAATGTCTGTGCAAGGCAAACTCAAAATGCACTCATTTTGGAATTAAAAAAAAAGCTCACAGGACCGTGACAAACAATAAGTAAACACAAGTCAGAAACAAACCAAATACAATGAACTAGCGACTAATGGAAGAAAAATAACAGATCATAAAGGTAGAGGCTGATAAGGAAGTAGACACAGGTGACTGATTAGAAACTAGGGATAGGTATGGATGGGCGTGGCAGACTAACTGGAGAACTACTGAATTTAGGGCAAGTGAATAGTGGCACAGTAAACGTGAGAAAAATGAGTGACAAGAACACATAAACACAGTGATAACATGAAAGGAAGTACAGAAAAATAACTCAAAAAACTCAAATTGTGATAAAAATAGACAAATATTCTGGTGCCCTTAATCTTGTTTGTATAAAAGATTAAGGGCACCAGATTAAGGCCTTCCAAAATCAAACAATATCAATTCCCCTTACGAATACTTCAAGATGTTTTTTTTTCTGAAGACATTCTGGAAGTAGTTGTTGAGCAATGACATATATATGCCATTCAGTGTAACACCAACAAGCCCCTTAACCTCATTACAAAATATTATTGAAAACCTTGGTGTTTTAGTACCCTTATAGCATATTGTTGCCCTGAGGCAACAAACCAAGGTGGTGGAGGGGCACATTTTCTGATTGATATATTATAAGGACACCCCCAAGCTCCCAAAATTAGGGTGAAATATTTTTTTCCTCATAAAATAAAAATTCATGCCATAGAGGGTTAAGGTTAAACACTTAGTTAAAAACATGATAATGTAAATGTGTCTTGAAGATTTTCATCAGTCATTCAGTGTATTTAAAGGGAACAAACATGCCAATGGGTATTTTGTCGGTATCACTGTGTGCACCACACTGAACATAGAGTAGAGAAATCAAAGGCAAGAGCTGTGAGGAGCACAGCTCTTGCTTTCACTTACCTATCTAAGTGAAATCATGATAAACTTAAAGCTGAACTAAACAGCAATGAGGATCTAACAATATCTAAAATATGAGCTAAGATAAACTAAACAAAACTAAATGCACAGGAAGGCTAAATAAGCTAACATAAACTGAAACATGATAATGCTCAACTAAAGGTACAACATGGCTAACTAATAGTACCAAAGGCCTGCTAAACAGCCAACATAAAAAATGCTAGGATAAACATGATAATGCTAAACTAAAAGGTACCAAGAGACTAACTAACAGTACTAAGGCCCGCTAAACAGCCAACATAAGAATTACTAAGATACTTAAACTAAGATAATGAAGTGGGGGTTCCGGGGGGGATAGAGACGAGGCAGAGACAGTGGAAAATGAGTGTGAGTGTAGAGGCGGTGGGAGGCGGTGTGGTGCGTGTTGTATGAGTGTGTGTGTGTTTGTAGAGAAGTCCATGAATCATGTCACAGAGCCCATTGTCTTTGATAATGTGATGGAATGTGGAATGTTTATCAGCCAGCCCAGAGCAAATCCACAGATGTCCTTAGGCAAGGAAGGGGGCAGAGCATCTTCTTTACATAAAATCTGCGGAGAAATTGAAGATAGCTGGCCAAGGTTAGCAGAGGGAGCCAGATTCTCATAACAATAATTGTTTTGGGTCAGGCCGACTTCTTTTCCGTCTGTCTTGAAAGTCTTGCTGATACTTCTCTATGGCAAATCCAAAAAGCCAAGGTTCAGGAGTTCAGGAGCCAGAGAAAAAAAAAAACCTGTCCGCCTTCCACCAGGAGCAGAGAGGAAAGAAAAGTTGTATTGTAGGGTGCTGAGATTGGAATGGATTAGGGAAGCACCTGGCTGGAATCCACTACAATGACTGAGCAATGAATGCTCTGTTCATTCCTGTGTTCCTGTTGTGATGAACAGTGGGGCTGTTTGCTGCTGCAGAGTGCTTGATGAGCAGTAATTAAACTCACCTGTGGAGGAGGAGATAAAAGAGAACAGCAGTAGAGATGGGCGTGGTTGTTTTCGTTGGTTCTGTGTTGCTTAGTGGGCACCTAGATGGGAGGGTGCCGTTCGCAGTGACTAGCACTGCCGGCGGTGAAGACATTTAAGTAGGAGAGCTGTTCCTGAGAGAGGAAGAGAGGCTAGTTACCTCTTTTAGGTAGCTAGGGACCAGTGATTTGCTGTCAGACAGATTTTGTGGCTATATCAGATTGAGGTGTGTTCCAGCTACTGGAGTGGAGTCCTACCTGCCGGCTTGAACCACAGCGGAACCAGAGTTATGCGGTCTTGGGAGGAGTGTCCTGAAGTCAGTCGAGCGCCCATTCCAACCCAGATGGTTCCCGATATCTGGACCCCACGGTTGGGGGGTCTTGTAAACAGACCAGAAGCTGAGTGACCTTTTGTAAACTTTAAAACCTTTTTGTCTGTTCCAACTGTTTTTATTACATGGGACTAGTCTGATAATTTCAAGGAGCAGCAACAGAGCAGTGAGCGACAGTCTCCTTTTTCCCTCTGTGGTGTTCATGGTGGAGTGATTTTAGACCGTTTAGTGTAACTGTCATGGTGGGTTTAATGTTCCGGGCCCACATGCAGAAACACCCAGAGAGAAAGTTGGTTTAGAAAAAAAAGGTTTATTTCTTTACAGCACAAACTTTTCAAGTGTTCCTTGGCTCCGGTCCCGGGACCTGGGAGTGACTGCACACAGGAAGAGAGAAATGATGAGTTCAAAGCTGATGGGAGTTTCCAGTTCTTGAGATTGCTCTGTGTCCTTATTTGTTATCCTTGGGGGGCGGATAACAATGCCCGCCCCGGCCCATCTCGGGGTAAGATTTTGTGCTCCCTGTCTTTCCATTTCTCTAAGCCTATTAAGCCACACTCTGCTTTTCCCCTTTTCTCTATGTGTCTTGTTCATGCTCAGCCGTACATGCCTGCTCACGCCCATGTCTCTCCCAGGCTTTGCTCCGAGATCCTGCAGGGGCAGCACATTAATTTGGTCTCCCTGTTACTCCCCTCTCCCGTCATTGATCGGCAGGTCGCCTCTAAGTCCCCCTTCACCGTTGTCTTTCGCTCAGCCGATCCCTGTCTCACTATCCATCGGCGAATTCCTGGCTGCCTTCAGGGTCTTCAGAGACGTCATCTGTTCAGGGTCACTCTTTCACTTCTCGCCTGCTCGACCTAGCTAATTCGGTCCCCTCTCTGCTTGATCGAGTCTCTCTAGATGAGGGCTGCCGCTCCGATCTCGCATTCTGGTCCAGATTGCTTTCCGACTGGAACGGCATTTCCTTCTTCTACAAGAACGTCATCCTTTCGGCTGAATCCTTGCAGTTCTTCACAGACGCTGGGGGGTTGGGGGGAGTTTGGGGGGGTTCTTCCAGGGCCGATGGTTCACTGGGAAGTGGCCCCCTTCATTTCCTCAGGCCGAGTCGTCCGCCTTTTATGAAATTATCCCCGTTGCCATCGCCTGCTGCCTTTGAGGGCACTATTGGAAGAGGAAGCGTATCTCCACCATGTGCGACAACCTCGCCATGGTCGAAGCCATTAATAAAGGCCGCTCCTCCTCCCAATCAATCATGCCCTTCATTTGCTGAATCACCTGGCAGGCAGTTTCAGATAATTTCATCCTTTCAGCTCGCCATGTCCCTGGTTTTTCTAACTGCCTCGCTGATGCCCTCACCCGTTCTAAATTACAGGTCTTTCGTCGCCTCTGCCTGTTGGCCGAGCTCTCCCCGACACCAATTCCAGATCTGGCCGATCTAGCCCTTCCTTCCTTCCGCTTCTCCAGTCCGCTCGTTTTTATATCAGCCTAGGTCCACCCGTAAATCCTATTCTTTCGCCTGGCAATCGTTCGCTAAATTCTGTGCAGCCATTAAATCCCTAGTTCTTCCCGTTCGTATCCCTACCATCTTAGCTTTCATTACCCACTGCTTCGTTCAGCGCCATTTCAAACTCCCCTACATTCGGTCCCTTCTAGCCAGCATAAATTTCCATTCCAGACTCCTCCAATCTGACTCGACACCGAGCCTGTTCTCCGACTATGCCATCAAGCTCCTCCTTCGGGGGATAGCAAAACATTCCTCTCCTCAACCAGATAGCAGGAAGCCCATCACACTCCCCATCCTCAAAAGTCTCCTCCTGACTCTGCATTCTAGCCCCTTCTCATACCTCAAAGCGCTCCTCTCTAGCTTTCCTCCTGGCCTTTTACGGGCTCCTCAGATAAGGCAAATTCATGTCCAGGGCCCAGTTCAACCCAGCCGTAGACCTATCACCTAATGATATAGTCTTCTTTGCAGACCACTTCGACCTCTTCCTTAAGCATTCGAAGGGTAAAGGTCCCTGCACCATCTTGATAACCCGTCTAGGCGCCCCTTTCTGCCCGTGTCTCGCCATGCCTAAATTAGTCTCAAAATGCCAAAAGCACCGGCCGTCCTCCGGCCCCCTGTTCCTCACTCCAGAAGGCTTCCCCATGACCGCAGCCTGTTTCCTTAGGGTCCTTAGAAATACCCTTGCCTTAGGCGGCCTCCCCCCCTCTCTAATTCTCCGGTCACTCCTTCCGAATAGGGGCAGCCACACAGGACGTCCCTTTGGCTTCTCTTCAGCAGCTCTGTCACTGATCCTCAGCGGCCTACTCCTCCTACATCCGCCTGGACCTCCCGTCCTTGCTAGCCGGTCAACCAATTACATATATGGATAGACATGACACGCCGCTTTAAAGGCTACAGTATTCTTAAAAGTGCAGGGCTATATAAACAATGCTGAGGACTAACGAAATAAATTTTTTAGTGGGTAAGATGAGCCCAATAGTGCATGTACTTTATCATATAATGTCACAAATACTCAGTTATTGTAATTAAAATGATAACAACCATGAATTTAACAGAAACGCAAATCCAGAGTTATTTATTTACAATCACAACGGTAGTCAAATCAGCAATGGTATAAGCAATACAGAACAAATGGGATAAATGTATAATTTGTCTTACAGACTATACACCAGAAGAAAAAATAAATAAATGATAAAAAAAGAATAAAAAATTTCATTAAAGAAAAAAATTAAAGGTCACAAACTTCAAATATGAGAAAGAATAATTACTGTCATGTAATAACTACAAAGAAAACTTGTTCAGATTGTTACATGATTGTATTTCCAAAGTGGAAAATCTCAATAAAAATATTTTGGTAGAAAAAAGTCACAAGCTTTTCAGAAATGAAAGCAAGTACAGATATCAGGCAAATGCATTAGTGTATTTTAAGAACAACAAATGTAAATACCAAATTTAAAATTGCCTGATCATAATACATTGTCAGAAAGCAGTTAGTGGCCTTTGAAAAGTATAACCTTGGTCAGGTTTT
>NC_051451.1:4856571-4857666 GCF_001649575.2 Kryptolebias marmoratus | reverse complement strand
CTGTGCACAATCAGCTTACGGAAGATAGCCATGAACTGTAGACAACTGGGGTTGTTGTTAAATCCACCTGCACAATGACAGCATGCTTGCATTGATGAAACATATTAATACATAAACATCAAGATTGCAGGATTTTACAAGTTAAAAGCCTGCAATGTTATTTAAGTAACAGGAAAGAACTTTATATATGCTCTCAATCGGATGTAAGTGTCATTTAGTTTACATATCCACTAAGCTTCAGAACTTTTTGATATTAGGTGGATATAAAGTGTAAACAAAATTATTTTTTACCATTTATCTTTTTCAGCAACTTCAGGCCAGTTGCTTTGACATATAAGATGTTTGAAGCCACTGCAGTGCAGATTATGTGAGTTAAAGATGTCAAACAGGGCGTCTACCTCCTGACAGCATAAACAAAAAATGTTTATGATATGACAGTGTGCAAATGCATTGATTACACAATTATACAAATGTAAGTCGGCATTTTTGGTACATAATAAAATGATCTTAAGCACGGTTAATTACAAAGGCATTTTGCCTCCATGAACTTTGCAGTAGTAAGGCAGTCACTTCCCTGATTCTAACTTTTCAGTTAATACCACACATGTTTATGTTTAAACGCAAGACCTTGACTCCACAGAAGCATAACACAGAAAGTTTTAAGTTAAAACTAGCACTAAAAACGTCTAGCATTGATGCTCGTCTTCTGCAGTAAAGTTAGACTCAGGCACTAATCTCCTTGTTAAGCACCCTTGTTATTAAAAGAAAAACACTTATCAATGAAATGTAACGCCATCCGGACATTTTCCGTGAAGATTTGTGCAGAAAATGCAGCATGATAAGGCGGCATACCTGTATCAATGAGTGCAAAAGCGGAACTGAATTACTAGCGTAAGATGGTGGCGTTTTTAGCTCATCCAAAGTCACAAGATGCATGTCTATCCATATACAGGTGCTGGTCATAAAATTAGAATATCATGAAAAAGTAGATTGATTTCAGTAATTCCATTTAAAAAGTGAAACTTGTATATTATATTCATACATTACATACAAACTCATATATTTCAAATGTTTATTTCGTTTAATTTTGATGAT
>NC_051451.1:4849008-4855418 GCF_001649575.2 Kryptolebias marmoratus | reverse complement strand
AATGAAATAAACATTTGAAATATATGAGTTTGTATGTAATGTATGAATATAATATACAAGTTTCACTTTTTAAATGGAATTACTGAAATCAATCTACTTTTTCATGATATTCTAATTTTATGACCAGCACCTGTAAGTCATTGCGCTCAACGCTTGCTCAGCCTATAGGTAAGCTCTCAGCACTAACTGGTGGTGGCGTTCTTCCTCTCTTTCATCCTATTGCCCTGCCAAATCCTGCCCTCCGCGGGCCCCCTAGCAGCAGCAGCAGCCCTTCGCGGGCCCCTAGCAGCAGCATCCCCAGCAGCCCTTCGCGGGCCCCCCTAGCAGCAGCAGCCCCAGCAGCCCTTCGCGGGTCCCCTAGCAGCAGCAGCCCTTCCCGGGTCCCCTAGCAGCAGCAGCAGCCGCTCTTCACAGGTCCCCTAGCAGTAGCAGTAGCAGCAGCAGCAGCAGCCCTTCACAGGCCCCCTAGCAGCAGCAGCAGCAGCCCGCTCTCCCTTCCTTCTTGCCTCAGCTTAGCCCCGGCACCTCTTTTGGTGGAAGACTACCCTAATCTCTCACCCTACGTCAATCATCCAAGCTCACAGTGGTTCTCTGCAAACTCGTCTTCTGCCGGGGCTCGAGCGCCAAAGACCTCTAGCCAATAAATCACTCTAATTGTCTCTATCTCTCCATGTGAGTCTTTCCAGGTTGAAATGTATTTCAGAAAAGAAATATGATGCAGTTAACGCCCTCCTACCTTATGCTTCTTATCAGGCTCAATTCATTAATATTTCATAGTACACAGCTTTTGTTGTTTAGTTTGGCTTCATAATAAAAGTAAGTAAATGTCATCCTTATTATCTACTCGCATGTTTGTATGGTAAAGTGCAGTAGCTGGGAGAAATTAATGTTGATGAATGAAATAATAAATCCAAGTATCCAGCTAGTGATGGCTGCGTTCCCCTCTTCATCTCTTTCTTTGCTTTGGTTCAGTAAAGGCTGTCATATTGAACTGGCAGTCAGTTGATGAAAAGCAACTTTGCTAATGAGTTTGCCCTCAGTCAGGCTAGCATTTATGAGGAAGCATCAGTACAACAATTTAATGAACCACTGCCATACTCCATCACAGCCAGCTACAAGAGACATCTCATTAGAGACGACCACTGAGTGTCCCACGACTTCCTCGGCTGTTCAGACTAGCAGTCAGTTGAGTTGCAAGCTAAGACCAGCATGGTCTGCTACCCTCAAGCCTGCTGTAAAAGCTCAGTCAAGCAAATAAAGATGGCACCAGTGTTTACTGATGGCCTCACAATTAAAAAATAATTAGTGACAGAAACAAAGAACTACTAATAGCATAAACAAATTAGATTTTTAGCTAAAGAAAGATGAAAATCGTTTATTTTTTATTTTTAGCTGATTTGTTGTTTGACAAGTTAAACAACAGAGAAAAAATTCTAAAATTTGAACCAGATAATGTTAGTTTGGACCACAGTATTTGCATTGAGGAAATCTCCAGTCAACAACTTGTTTGTCTCAAGGCCATTCGCCAATCTCTCATCTCTCATCTGTCCAAGATGCCTCTGTATTTACTAACAGGGAGTCTGCCTATTGTGACATCGGTCCAGTGTGAAGTAATTGGCTCAGGCCATCAGACCAAGTTGGCTTCATCAGGCCAAAAGGACATGACAGAATTTTAAGTAGTCTGACTGGTCTCAGATCACTTAAGACTTGGTGGTACATGGTGATAATATGCGTAAATCTAGACTCAAAAAATAATAATAAAAATAAAATGAAGGTCCTTTTCCAGTCAAACACTGAAAGTAATGTTGCATTTCTTGTGTAATTTTATGTGCAGTGTATGCTCAGATCTTTCAGATTTTTTTTTTTTTTTTAGTTTTTACATTAAGTTAGGATATAAGGAATATAAGCTTCTGTACTGCTATTGCTCTAGAACAGGGGTATTCAAGAAAACTGTGAGGAGGTCCAGTTCAAAGAAATTTCCTCAAGCAGAGGTCCGCGATATCGTATTTGCAGTATGACAATATCGGAATACATGGTGTTAAAAAAAATAATAACACAGGTTAAAATAATTTCAAAGAAGTTTATTAGCACTGAAACACAGGATAACATTGTGTGGCTGCAGTTTAAATTAAAAATAACTAAATTATGTATTCAAAAATAAAGAAAGTGCTTAAGAAAAAATAGCAGCTTCAGTTTCCTTTTGATTGAACAATCTCAATATTTCTGCTCAACAAAACAACTCTCAAAACACCTGAACTATTTCTCTTACAGATTTCTCTTACATCTGTCTTCCCCCAATTTCCCTTGCTCAGTGTGAGAATTGAGCTTTGGCTTGCCCTGCCAACATTTTAAATCTGGGCTTGAAGGAGGTCAGGGCCATTCTCATGCACATGTGCAGATGCTCATTGGTGAGCTTGGAACGATATTTTGTTTTTATTATGTTCATTGTAGAGAACGCTGCCTCACAGCTGTATGTGGAGCCGAACATGGTCAAGATAAACAGGGCCACTTTTTTCAGATCTGGGAAAGCTGTCTCAGAAACCATCTGGAGCCAGAATGTGGTAGATTCGGTTCTTGCAAACTGCTCTTTCAGGGCCACATCTGCCTGGAGGTCAATCATTTGCATCTGGAGAGGCCCAGTGTTTGCCCACTTGAAGTGATGTGTGACATCATTTGTGAATGCTCTGACATCAGTGATGAGAAATGGATTCTGTATGAAGAGGGTGAGCTCCTCTCCAATGCTGAAGCTATCAAAGCGTTTGCTGAAGTTTTCAATCAACTTGTCAACAAAGTCAACAAAAGAGGAGACATCTCTATGGCCCTGCACCTGTTCTTTCACTTTTGGGAAGTGTGTGTAGTCTCCTTGCAGATCTTCTTTATACACCTGAAGTTTTCGTTGAAATGAGCGGACAGCTGTCATCAGATCACAAATGGAATTGTTCTTTCCCTGCAGCTGCAAATTAAGCCCATTCAGGTGTGACATGATATCAGCCAAAAAAGCTACGATACCCATGTTTTTCTCGTCATTTAGAAAGACAGAAAAGTTGGCTGCTTTCTGACTTTCCAGTTGTTCCAAGAAAGCTGTTACTTCATGTCTAATTGACCAAAATCGCTCTAGCACCCTGCCTTTGCTGAGCCATCTAACATTGTTGTGTAGCAAAAGATCATCAGAGTTTGCATCAACCTCTTTGAGAAATTCCCTGAGCATGCGATGCTGACAAGAAGAAGATGCCCTGAGAAAGTTTATGATTTTCATCATTGTCTTCATCACCTCAGCATACTCATCTGACAGGGTGGAGCAAAGGACAGCCTGATGAATAATGCAGTGGTAAGAGATCAGGTCAGCGTTGTCTTCTTTCAACCTTGCCACAGCTCCCTTTTCTCTCCCTATCATGGCAGGGGCTCCATCAGTGGTTATTGATATCACTTGTTTTGGCTCTATTCCTCGCTTTGCTAGCATTTCCTTAATGGCCAGGTAGATGTCTTTTCCTTTGGTAGTTGTCTGCAGGGGAGTCACACCTAAGAGGTCTTCACAGAACTGATTTTTCTCCCTGTTTAAGAATCTTATGTAAACCAATAGCTGAGCATTGTCAGACACATCAGTAGATTCATCCACAGCCAGGCCAACACACGGTGCCTTACAAATAGCTTCTTCCAGCTGGGACAGTGAATCTTGAGCTAGTATCTCACTTCTCCTTGTGGCTGTGCAGGCTGACAGGGGTATTTTCTCTATTTTGTCACAGAGCTCATCTTTTTCTTTACCATCAAGTAACGCCTCTGCTATTTCAGTCATGCACTCTTTGACAATACTTGCATCTGTAAAGGGCTTTTTGTGTTTCCCTAAAACCCAAGCAACACGGAGGGAACATTCATTAGCACGCTGTTGTGCGCTGAAAGCACGGCTTAATACCCTGGTGGACTGATCATATTGGGCAGTGAGACTTCGAATTTTCTGCGTCCGGAGTTCGGACTTAGGGGGGTATGATTGGTCAAATGCTTTGTGCTTAGTCTCATAGTGATGCTTGACATTGGCACTTTTAATAAGTGCCACGGTTTCGGAGCATATGAGGCACACTGGTTTCGTGCTCGCGGGTGGAAGAATGAACATGTATGCATCAGTCCATTCCGTGTTGAACGCTCGATTTTCGGCATCTACTTTTCTCTTTTTAGAAAGCGCCATAGTGTTTGCACCTCTTCTGACTGTAATTCACGCCCTGTCTTCCTGTATCACCTCCCTGCGTTTCTCGCTTCAATCGCTTTTCGCTCGCCTTTCACCTCCTCTTCCTTATATCACACTGCGTGGATGTCTGTGCCTGGCTACAAACCTCTGCTTCGGTTTGCTCATACAACTCGCTCTGAGTTCAAGCTGGCGATTTGATTCGCTAGTTGAACCACGTGGTTAGTATGACTCGCACGCGATTGGTTTGTAGCTTCCAATCCTTGCTCAGTGCAGTGCTGGTAAAAGCACTTGTGTCAGATAGGGAAAAAAATAAATGCTCCGGTTTAAAATTAATTCTCCTGTCAAAATTAACAAATATTTTAACAATTTATTCCGGGTCCGGATGGGATGGCATATGGGTCCGTATCCGGACCGAAGTCCGTTGGTTGCGGACTACGGCTCTAGAACAAGAGGTCAGCCTTGTTAATAAAACTTTTCATACAGTTTATATCCATCTGTTTCCCTTAGACATAGTTGGTTGTTAAATTAAGTATAACCCACCCTTTGCTGCAAGTGAAGACACTGATTAGACTGAATTTTTATTATGGATACGAGACGACACTTTAAAGTTGTTCTGTCTTTACTTTTTTGGAATCCAAAAAGTAAAAAATTGTGTCTGCTACTGTAGATAAGAGTTGTTACCATTTTGTTGTTTGTGAATAAGAAGATATCAGTTTGTAAAAGACCTAATGTACAACCCCAATTCCCATCAAGTTGGGACATTGTGTAAAACATAAACAAAATCAGAATACAATGACTTAAAAATCCATTTCAACCTATATTCAATTGAATACACTACAAAGACAATATATTAAATGTTCAAACAGATAATCGTTATTGGTTTTTTGCAAATATTCACTCATTTTCAATTTGATGCCTGTAACATGTTCCAAACAAGCTGGGACAGGGGCAACAAAAGACTTAGAAAGTTGAGGAATGCTAAAAAAACACCTGTTTGGAGCAGGTGAACAGGTTAATTGGAAACAGGTGAGTGTCATGATTGGGTATAAAGGGAGCATCCCTGATAAGCTCAGTCGTTCATAAGCAATGATGTGGTGAGGTTCACCACTTTGTGAACAACTACATGAGCAAATAGTCCAACAGTTTAAGAACAACATACAATTGCAAAGAATTTAGGGATTTCATCATCTACAGTAAATGATATCATGAAAAGATTCAGAAAATCTGGACAAATCTCAAGGAAAGGTGAAAAGCCCTTGTAACTTTAGGTCAATTTGACCTAAACGCCAAAGGAGGCTTAATAGATTTAGCCCCAAAGAAGCAAGAAGTTGGAGAAAAAGATGCGGACAAGCTGATTCAGAATCAATCATTTTCTCATTTTCTTTTTTTGCTATAAGCCAGGATCACACTGTGATCCTGGCTTATAGCAAAGTAAAAATCCTGCTACCTATTTGATCACAGTGCACCAGCACTTTTAGCCTGCCTTGTTGGTTAGCACTATTACCTTGCATCAAGAAGGTTCTAAGTTTGACTTCTGTCTGGAACCTTTCTGTATAGCGTTTGCATGTTCTCCTTGTGTATTCATGTTTTTTTTTTCTGGGTACACTGTCGTCCTCTCACAGTTCAAAAATGTGTTGATGCTAAAAATTGCACATCTAACTGAGGTATCATGGTTACCAGTGGTTTTGTCACAGTAACCCAGAGGAAACTACTTTGAGTCAGAATGTCTATCATTCTTATGATAACATGTTCAGGTGGGAAGATAGTGTTTGTTAGTTATGTAATTTTGTGTTCTCCATGTGTCTTAGAGATAATAAAGAAACATAAGACTTATGATGCTAGTCTCTCAGAGAGAGATCCATTTTGTCAGGCTTTATGTCATGAAGCTTTATAATTTGATAATTATGATAAATTGTCGTCAGTTATCGTTTTCTTTGTTTACATATGAATTAAATATCTCACATTTATTGATGAGCCAGCCAGGTACAGCAAAGTTAGGTCAATTGGCAACTCTAAACAGGTTGTAGGTGTGAGTGTTGCTTTATCTCTATATAGGTAGGTACATTTATTTATATAGCACTTTTCAGCACGAGGCGACTCAAAGTGCTTTACAACACAAGAACAAAATTACAGACAGAGTTACAGAACATGACAAGATAACTAAGCTAAAACATGACAATGCTAACAAGGTACAGGATAACTAAACTACAAAAACATGATATTACTAAAC
>NC_051451.1:4834535-4845340 GCF_001649575.2 Kryptolebias marmoratus | reverse complement strand
GTGTTCTAATTTATTTTGTGTTTGTGACAGGGCCGTAGCCAGCTCTTGGTGTTGGTGGTGGATTCTTCAGGTGGTGGTCCTTCTTCTGGTTTGTGGTGCACTATTTTTCTTATTTGATGCTGTGTTGTTTGTTTAGTTTGCTGTGTTTTGTTTAGGCCACTACTCTGTTCTCCCTGCAATCCCAGAGTTGAGCTGTTAAACTGTCTAGCCTGTGTGAATGATTGTGGTTTTTAACATAATTTATATTTTTAATCAGAAACAGACATAACAATAAAATTATTTTTAAACTGCAGGAAATTGTCTCTGGCCTTGTCTGTAATGAGTCTGCGTGCCTTAAAGGTAATTTTAAAGTGGGGCTGTTGCAATAAATTTTAAACATTTTCTGCGACACACGTGCTGCCACAATAATATACAAATTTCACTTTTTAAATGGAATTACTGAAATCAATCTACTTTTTCATGATATTCTAATTTTATGACCAGCATCTGTAGTCCTTCTCTCACCTAATGTCTACTGGAGTTTGACACCAGCTCCCCATGACCCTACACAGGATCAAGCAGGTATAAAAATAGATGGATGGCTTTCATGGCAGACTTTGCTGCTGGTTGATTGGGTGTGTGATGCCAAGGATTCTCTTATTTGCATTTTGTTGACACAAACACTCAGACTGCATGTATCCATTGCAAATGGGAAACAATGAGTCCATAACAAGAATTAAATTACCTGTCTGAACCAGATGTTCAGAAAAGCTGACATTGTGAGTTTAAACTTGTTTTGGATTTTTATTTGACATAGACTAATGGATCAGATTATGGTTTGGGTATTCTCTCATTTCACACCAGGATGTTTTATTCCATATCAGATGAATCTGCTTACATAGTTGTCATGACGTGGGGAAAGCGTGGCGAACCCAATACGCAGACTCATCTTAAAATAAAAACTGATTTATTTAAATTAACAAAACTAGAAAACAAAAGGCTGACGTGGCAGCAAAACAAACTAACAAAAATCGGCAAGACAAGGCAAGGTGACGCAAGGCAAGGCAAGGTGGGACCAAGGACAAAAACAAGAACAATGAACCGGCAGGGGAGTGGAGAAAGTGACCGGGTTTTAAAGACAGACGGAAATCAGGAGAAGTGGCCACAGGTGAGTAATGAGGACTGTAGACAGGTGGAGATGGGCGTGACCGGAAAGCAGGAGCAGACTGAGGGCAAGTGGATAATGAAAAACAAAGACAAGAACTAAGCCAAAATCCAGAAGACAAATACAAAAATCCCTAAAAACAAGATAAACCAAAAACAAAACTCATGAACTCATTACAATAGTATGGTAATAAGATCATCAATCTGTGAACCTGAGAAATTGGCATGGACTATTTCTGTTTTAGTTCATTTTGGGATTTTTAATACATTTAATGATACCTTGACACTTTCATCCAGAGTGGGAATTATTTTCCAAAGTAAAAACTCCTGTCAAATTTATCAGATGAGATTTGTAATAGTTGTCAGGATCTGGGAGTTCCTGTCTCCTGTTTTGGGCTGCTGCTTCCCTCCCTTCCTTCCTTTTAGGTCAAGTCCGTAGTTCATCCAGTAACTGATCTGCCTTTCATAGAATCGAGAACCCGTTTCTGTGTCCCTGGTCCAGACTCACTGCTCAAGTCCTGTTAAAGGAATAAACCTTTTAAAACTGCTCTGGTCTCCTGAGTGTGTTCTGCATGTGGGCTAAATCATTAGTGAAAACCATGACAATTGGCTTGGGTGAACTTTTAAACCTAGCTGATGCTCTCAGTCCTAACAAAGTTGGAACCAAACCCACAAGGGAACTGGTGTAATTCTTTTAAGAACACTATTGTGCTTTCATTTGCTTGGTTAACAGTGCAGAAATATACACCTATACACCTGGATTCACTGAGAAATACATTCAGAAACACACTGTACATGTACACACAAGTCTCTTTATTACTATTTGCAAAATGTGTATGAAAAAACAAACTCAAATACTCTGATGTTGTGCTGATGAGCCTTATGAGATAAACAAGTGAGTAGCTTCAGAGCTCATCTGCCAGCAAGGAAAGGCGGAAGAGAAAGTTCAGAAAAATATTGTCTTTGATCTGATATCGAGTGTTTGGACAAACTTACCATGAACGCCAAACAAAACGAGTGTTTGTCAAACATAATTTGCTTTAGTCTCAGTGGCACCCTGGGATTGTAGTGCAGATAGGAAGGTGATAACACAGAACATATTGCTGTTGTGTGAGATAAAGTTCTTTTCTGCTCTGTACGCTGAAAAAGCCTACTTAACTGTGTCTCTGGTGAGTTTGGTGTTAGAAAGCAGAGTGTTACCTAAAGAACTGGATTTTCTGTCTGGTGAAAGTTTTTTCACAGACAGACACAAGCACAGCCACTTGTTTGAAGTCTACCTGAAGGAAGCTACATTGGACTGCTGTGCCTTACAGCTGTACTTAACACTGACTTATTTCAAACTTCTTTTAAAATCATTCAAACAGATCCAATAACATAATAGATAGTTATTAAATTTATTATTAGACCGATGTGTTCTGACACAAGCAAGATGCAGGTTCAACCCCCTACTATTAGGGTAGACAAAAAATAATTTTGTGCACAAGATAAAAAAGCAACAAGATAAATATCATTCAACATGTTCTTTAGAATATTATCATTTATTCAGCATGACTGTTTTTCCAAAAATTATAATAAAATATTATAAAATTAATTATTATAAAAATATAATAAGTTGTAATCATGGACATATTTACAATTGAATGTAATTAATTTTTTTTTCTATTCAGTGATATAGTAAAAAAATATTAAAGTTAACAGGGAAGTTGAAAATATAGCTATCTATTACGTGATATTGTAAGATATTTGTATCAAATATTTACACAACTATAGTTTTATAAAAAGGCATTTTTAAAATAATTTAAAACAAAAATACAAAAAAAAAATGTACCTAATTTGAATCCTAATTTAAGTCACATTTACAAATAAATTAAATTAACATAAATGAAAAAGTGCAAACAAGGCACCAACACACGTCTTACATCAAGGCCAATGAATAACAACAGGGAACTCTGAAAAATAGAGATTCTGTACTGTACTGTGCATTTTGTGGCACAGGCTGCATGTTGGCTCATTAGATGTAACAACAAAACAAAGCCTATCTTACACTGAATTTAATAGCATAATTTTATTGTTAAACAATGATAAACTGGCACGCGTCATTAATATTTTCATGAAGTACAAAACATGCTTACTTATTCGGTCTTGTAAAGCCACCCGCTGAATTTCGGCTTAAGTAACCATTGTGGTCTATAAACACTCCTTTTTATCGGCTGCAGCAGTAATCTCCTTCCATGATTATCTGATTATCTTTGTGATCTCTCATAGAGGGATCATTTAAATGCTGATACTGGCGAACCAGCTCCGCTAGAGCACTGAAATCATTCATTTTGAATGGAGCGCGGCGCACGCTGTCTGTGCAAAGTTACAAAAATTGGGAGGTGCATGCGACACCGCGCAGGGCCTTCACGCAGGGGCAGGGACAGCACAATTACATAACTGTTGGCACGCGCACCCTTGCGTGGTGATCAACGTTTCAAGTATAGATCTACCTGAAACGGGTGCGGGTGGAAAAAAACGTGTATAAAAAAATGGTGTATTTTACAATAAACAATAGGGAGCTTAGCCTGGCGGCAGGGACAGTAAAGCCTGGGGAAACTCTGTACTATCTTAGGAGGAAATCTCACAAATTAGCATGAGACTGAAATGGATTTTGAACATAAGTAACTATAACTCCATTTTTTTAACATAAGATGATTCTAGTTTTAAACCCTGACATGAAAAGCAGCAGGTGATATGCATTTTTTCAAGCAATTTAATTCAGGCATAGCGTTTACAGTTAATACACATTTACTCTATTATTACTGTCATTAATAACATTTTAGGTCCCCATGACGACAGTATGTTTGCAGCTTTGAAAATGTTCAAGCTGCTTTAGTTCTTTAGAATATTATCATTTAAAAAGCACAAATTATTTGTACACATTTTGTGTGACAAAAGTAGGATTTAAATATGTTAAACCAAGTCAGTGACTTTTCAGTAAAATGGGGAGTTGTTTCATTAAAAATATAGTTAATTTAAATATGTAGGTTGTTTTTCATAAAAATGACTTAAATACATTTTGGAGTTTTAAGGGTGAAATTAAATTGTAATTGGTAAATGGAAAAGCTGGAAATTGGCCAGTTTGATTATATCAGCTGATTGTATCAGTGCATCACTAGTAAAAAAACTGATACTTTAATTACTGAAAATAGTTTGTAACTTCAGTTAACCCAACTAAAAAACTAAACTAAAATGTTTCCTGTGTGAGTGTATTTGATTTTATGTGCATATATTAACACAAACTTACCTGAGCAGTTGGCTGCTATGGTGATGAACTAAAAAACATACTCAACCTGTTATCCTCATAGCTGCTTTCTCTTAGTCTTTTTCCTATTTGTCAGGATGCTACCTCCTCCTTAACCTATGTTCTTTCTAATCCTAACTTCCTTCCCCATTTTAGAAAGAGGTGACCCAGCAAGGCTGTCCATGTACAGGTTGAAGCATCTGTGATTCCCTCAATGTTTAATGTTGTCTCACTCACAAAGAGCCTCTTTCAGACACTCAATCAGAGCAGCTTTCAGAAATGATTAAATCTTTCAGAGAACATGATTATTTAAAACCTCACTCAAGTTTTATTAATCCATCTTATCTAAGAAACATTCACAATGAAGGCGTTGTGTTCATGTTTTTAAAATACATCTGTAATTTGTGCTTCTGTTCTGTCACTGATTGAAATCATTTACTATAAACACTCACCCACGAAAGCTTTATTGTCTAATTAAATATTGACTTGTGGTCAGTGTTTCAGTTTTTTGTTTTTTCCTTTTCATAAAACTGAAATTGAGAGGGTCATTGATGAAGTGAACCAGAGTTGGAGGTTTATTTTTCCAATGGAAATATTGTTGGGAAACTGATTAAAAAAAAAAAAAGCCTGTAAACTCTGTTCTGACTGATACATAAGATATACTGATGAAAGTTCATTTGAAATTTTTGTATGAATATGATGACATAAGAAATATTAAAAATTGTGGCTTTTTCTTTCCCTCAGTTCAAAAGTCACACAGCTTTAGTGAGCAGTGAGAAAGTCATGTGTAGTTAAAGCACTATTCTAAGGTCTGAAGAAACCCATGAAAATCAGACAAGAGTGACAGCAGTCAGTTAATTATTTGGCAAAAAAAAATATTGTTTCATCTTGTTTTTGTAGAGCCAGGACCCTACGGAAGCGCATTGCTATCACGCAGGAAAAAAAAAAAAAAAAAAAAAAAAAATTTGAACGCTATCACGTTAAAATTTTATGTCCAGGAAGTGGCGGTATTATGCTAGGCTAGTACAGTGGCTAACAGGAATTGGTCAGGTTTCCCTTCATGTTTGGTCTACACGGATATGGATGCTGCTTTGCACTGTGGTTAAAACCAATAATAGTATGTGCACTCTGACCAGGATCCTAAACAGAACGGGAAATTATCACATTTTAACAAGATACGCATCATGTTTTAAGATAATTATCACGTTCTTAAAATGTGCTATAGAAATAAAGTTGATTATCTTTCGTTACTTTAACTATTCCGTACGTTTTTCGGCATCCAACTCGTCCCGCAATTTTTGTGCTACACTAACACATCATATATCAAAACGTTCAGCTCATTAAGGACAAAACCGCTATGACTTTTGGCATTTGTGCAATTTCGGCTGTTTTTGATATTTAGCCTTTTCTGCCATTTTTTCCTCATTGAAGATGAATGGAGCCCTGTTAAACTCTGAATTTTGCTTTTTTCTTTCCGTTTCAGCATTTTTACACAATTACTACTTTAGCTATTGCTAGTTCTGCCATACTAATGCTACTTACACCCTGGTTTTAGCTACTTCAGCCCTGCGTTTAGCCATTTCTGTAACACTCACAACAGAAGACCCGAAATTTCAGCCAGCACACAAATGGAAGTAGAAAAAGGTTTATTGAGAATGGGGGTGTGGGGCGACCAGCAACTGGACCAGGAGCCACTGAGGATGGAGAAACAGGATAGCGGCTAGTAGCTTTGTGTCAAATGTTTGAACAAGAAAGCCACCAACCTTCTCAGGAAGTTTGAAGGAGGTCCAGAGAGGCAGACAAGACTTATCTGGGGATAGGCAGGAATCCAAGGTCCGGGCACAGAAACAGGTCAGGCACGTGAAGACAATCTCAGCAGACAAATCCAAGGGCGAGGCAGAAGGCGAGGTTGAGAGGCCGAAACAGGGTCATATCCAGGAGACAGAAACCAGCAGAGTGTCCGACGAGGGCTAGGCAAGGGGACCCAAAAGGCAAGACGTGGTCAAGATCGTGGTCAGGCAAAAGGAGGTAACACTGGATATTTACTCACACCAAAGGGCTTTCTAAAATCTGGCACTGTCTGCCTGTCTGAGGCTGAATATAACTGTTGGTGAGCAGGTGGATGGGATGAACCTGATTGCACTGCTGAGCAGTAGTGTGCAGGTGGCCCAGATGAGCTTGATTGCTGCAGTGAGGGCTGAGGAGGGAGACAGAGCAGGCAGACAGGCCAGCATCATAACAATTTCAACCCTGGTAATGCTAATTCAGCCCTGTTTTTTGCTTTTTGCACCCTGCTTATGCTACTTCCACCCTGGTTTTAGCTATTTCCACCCTGCTTATGCTACTTCCACCCTGCTTATGCTACTTCCACCCTGCTTATGCTACTTCCACCCTGGTTTTAGCTACTTCTGCCCTGGTTTTAGCTACTTCAGCCCTGCATTTAGCTATTTCAACCCTGGTAATGCTAATTCAGCCCTGTTTTTTTGCTTTTTTCACCCTACTTATGTTATTTCCACCCTGCTTATGCTACTTCCACCCTGCTTATGCTACTTTCACCCTGGTTTTAGCTACTTCTGCCCTGGTTTTATCTACTTTTCACCCTACTTATGTTATTTCCACCCTGCTTATGCTACTTCCACCCTGCTTATGCTACTTTCACCCTGGTTTTAGCTACTTCAGCTCTGGTTTTAGCTACTTCTGCCATGGTTTTAGCTATTTCAACCATGCTAATGC
This sequence comes from Kryptolebias marmoratus, assembly GCF_001649575.2. Taxonomy (NCBI): domain Eukaryota; kingdom Metazoa; phylum Chordata; class Actinopteri; order Cyprinodontiformes; family Rivulidae; genus Kryptolebias; species Kryptolebias marmoratus. The sequence goes on along the minus strand of NC_051451.1, from coordinate 4,838,181 downwards.
TACCTTAGCCCTATTTTTTGCTATTTCCACCCTGCTTACGCTACTTCCACCCTGCTTGTGCTACTTCCACCCTGCTTATCCTACTTCCACCCTGCTTATGCTACTTCCACCCTGCTAATGCTACTTCAGCCCTGTTTTGGCTATTTTCACCCTGTAAGCTAGTTATGCCCTGCTAATTCCTCCCTGCTCATGCTACTTCCACCCTGTTCATGCTACTTCAAACCTGCTAATGCTAATTATGCCCTGCTAATTCCACCCTGCTCATGCTACGTCCACCCTGTTCATGCTACGTCCAGCCTGCTTTTGTTACTTCCACTGTGCTAATGCTAATTGTGGCTGTTTTGTACTCCTAGGAGTTTCTTTTAGTTTCAACTCAGTCATTTTTAGACATACTGAGCTGCAATTTGGAGTGGTAGTGGCTGAGACAGAGCCCCACCACATACTGAATCTTAAATAAAAATGTCAAGATGGATACTAAAGCTAACCGTGTCAAAAGTCAGATCAAAACTTGTGTGTGCTCTAACTCGGCCACTGTGTACTGTAGGAAGGTCAAACTTCACAGATAGAAACCTCATGGGTCAGGAATTAGCCATAAGGATTTCAAGGTCAAACGTCAAAGGTCAAGGTCAAGGTCACATGAAATTAAAGGATATATCTCTGAAACCGTGTACAGTAGGAAGGTGAAACTTCACAAATAGACTCCCCATGGGTCAAGGAATAGTTATTTGGAGTTCAAGGTCACACGGTCAAGATCATAGGAGCCCACATGCTCTAACTCTTCAACCGTGTACAGTAGAAAGATCAAACTTCACAGCTGGACTCACCATGGGCCAAGGATCAGTCGTATGCATTTCAAGGTCAAAGGTCAAGGTCACAAGTAAAAGAAGGCATTAACTCAAAAACTGTGTAGGGAAGGAAGGTCAAACTTCACATGTAGTGTACCCATGGGTCAAGCATTATGTCTTTGGAGTGAAGGGTCACAAGGTCAAATTTTAAGGTCACAAGAGCCCATGTGTTCTAATTCTGCAACCATTTGATGTAATATTTATGCTAACTTTATTTTTAGTTATTCTAATTATTTAATGCTAATGCTACTTATGCCCTGCTAATGCTACTTATTCCCTGTCTGTTATTACTCATGCCCTGTTTATAGTACTTATGCCATGCTAATTCAGCCCTGCTACAGGTACTTATGCCCTGCTAATGCTATTTATGCTGTGCTAATGCTCATTCCGCTCTGCTATTACTAATTCAGCCCTGCTACTGGTACTTATACCTTGCTAATGCCACTTATGCTATGGTAATGCTACCTCCACCCTGCTAATGCTACTTCTGCTCTGCTAATGCTACTTCCGCCCTACTTATGCTACTTCCAACCTGGTTTTAGCTATTTCAACCCTGCTAATGCTATTTCCACCCTATTTATGCTAATTCTACCCTGCTAATGCTACTTCTGCCCTGCTAATGCTACTTAAACCCTGCTAATGCTTCTTACGCTCTGCTAATGCTACTTATACCCTGTTAATGTTATTAATGCACTGCTAATGCTACTTCCACCCTGCTAATGCTACTTATGTCGTGCTATAGCTCCTTCCACCCTGTTATGACTAATTCAGCCCTGCTACTGGTACTTATGCCTTGCTAATGCTACTTATGCCCTGCTAATGCTACTTATTCCCTGCCTGTTACTACTTATGCCCTGTTTATAGTACTTATGCAATGCTCATTCAGCCCTGCTACTGGTACTTATGCTTGCTCATGATACTTATGCCCTCCTAATGCTACTTATTCCCTGTGTGTTACTACTTATGCCATGCTAATTCAGCCCTGCTAGAGGTACTTATACCATGCTAATGCTATTTATGCCATTGTAATGCTCCTTCCGCCCTGCTATTACTAATTCAGCCCTGCTACTGGTACTTATACCTTGCTCCAACACACCTGATTCAGTGGTTAAATTACCTCTTCTTGCTCTGCAGAAGCCTATTATTCACCCATTTATTCAAATCAGGTGTGTTGGAGCAGAGGAACAAGTAAAACATGCAGGATAGTGGCCATCGAGGACCAGGATTGGCCACCTCTGCTGTAGACGCATAAAAATTAATTTCAAAAAAGCCACATCTGTTCTGCTCTTCATGGTTCAATAATTGTTTTGATACAGTCTTTTGTTTTCTCACATCTACTGTTTGTTTGGACTTTAGTTTTGAATTTGTTTCAGTCTAATTCAGTGTGAGTCCTGTACTTAGGCTGTAGAAATGCAGCTGTGATGTTACTGAATGATCATTGGGTCAAAACAAACACATTGTTTCTGTTTTCTATGGAGATATAAATCTTTTTGGTTTTTCTCCTTAACAGAGTTTCAATCCATACATGCAGATATCATTGTAGACTTCAATTAATCAGCTATAGGTATGAGTTTCTGCATGTGTTTGTCTGTCTGTACCATTAGAAAAATATCTCATGTACCAGAGGACAGATCATAATTTAATTTTCAGAAAGTAATATTTGGATCTACAACTGATTATTTTTTGCAGTCAATTAGCTTAGCTAAAATTTGGTGTGTTTGTAGCTGAGACTGATCCCATACATGTCATTTGAGCTGTACACATTATGTGAAATAAATTCCTAATACTGTGGCATTAACTGTTGGTGTCAACTCAATGTTTTGTCTGTTTCAAAATATCTCTTCCACCTCTGAGAAATTTTTAATAAAATTTTCAGAAAGTAATTTATGAGTGAAATTTTTAAAAGTAATTAACACTTGAAGCCTACGTGATTCAACATCTACAACTGATTAAATGTTCTGCTTTCTTCAACTTTACAGTCTCTGGATTTTCCTGGTCTAGTATGTGTACCTCAGCCTTTTTTTTTTTGTTGTTGTTTTTGTATTTTTTTTGTTTCACATTTTGTGGATTTATTTTGGTTTTGTTTTTGCCTTTAGTGCGGTTCTAGCAATAGCAAGTTTCATCAATTTTCAACTACAGCTTTAATTGTTCAAATTCAGCTGTGTGTGTGCTGGACAGTCACCAAGCCATAGTGTCCAAAACACACTTAACAAATCACATAAATGTACACACAAACGTACACAAACTGTCACCGACATTAGCACACTATCACAGAGAGAATGATTCCCCAATGCTCCTAAGCACACGCAGGCATCGTTACCATATTTTGTGGATTTATTAAAGTAATGGGGTGTAGAGCTGAAATTTCCGAGTGCCTCTCAACGTCTCATGCGCTGCTCGACACGTACAGCTACGCTCCTCTCTTCCTCTTTGATCTTCATTCGCTGAGGCAGTGGTGGAGAAAGTACTCAAACAATGTACCTAAGTAAAAATACACAGACAAAAATGTACTCAAGTAAAAGTAAAAGTACCATATTAACATTTGTACTTAAGTAAAATTAAGAAAGTACTGGCTTTTAAAACTACTTAAGTATTAAAAGTAAAAGTACTTGTTGACTGTATTACCTAAAGGTTAATACAATGTCCTTAAGTGTACCTATCATATTTAATTTTAATATATCAGTAATGTACCATTTTAATGAACAATGCTGATGATTTGTTGCATACAGCTAATGAAACCATGACATTTCTGATTAGATTACAGACCAATAAAAAACATAATGCAGGCATGTGGGTCTAAT
>NC_051451.1:4831342-4834435 GCF_001649575.2 Kryptolebias marmoratus | reverse complement strand
ATTAGCTGTGTCTAACAGTTTTTCTCAATTCAGTTGGTTAGTTTGGGGAAAAAACTGCAAAGTTTGTGTTTTGCTGGTTTGCTGCCATGATTCTAACATACACCTGAGCAGCTCTGCACAGCAGCAAGTGTCCTTCGCTGCCCCACATTTGTAAACCCAGCTAGCGTCTTAGTGCTCATGCTGCATTTAAAGGTTACAAGCGGTTTCCAGTTAAAAAAATGAGGTTTTCTGAACCATTGTAACATTAAGTTTAATAAAATTAGCAACATACTTATCTTTGTTAACTGGTAATATGAAGCTGTGTCGTTCAGAGAAGTAATAGTATGTATTAACTTCTAAAACTGTTCGGTGAGGTCTGTGGTTTGAACTAGCAGTGTGAACTGGAGACTGTGAACTTAGCTAAAACAGCATGATTAACTAGTAAGTCAAAATATAGCTTTTCAATAAGTAACAGCTGACCTTGTAAAATTTAATGACGCTAGTGTTAGCAATATGCTAGCGTTCTTTTTGTTTTTGTTAAAATAAAGCTACTGTTGTTAAGTGAGACAATTAATTATATAAATTAGTTGAATACAACAACTGCTTATTTAGCTAAACAGTACCTGCCAGCATATTAATCACTGTGTCACTAAGTATACCCAGTAGAAAGAGACTGTTTCTGTGTTTCATAATTTACTGAACACATTGTAATGAATCTTTCAGAAAGCAATTATTGGATGTACACTTACTTTTCAAAATGGCCACCACAGCAAAGCAAACTTAGCTTATAAAGCTTATAAAAAAGAGCTATGATTTAGTCAATTTTATAGTTATTGAGCTTAAATTTGGTGTAATAGTAGCTGAGATGGATCATTACCACATACTCTGAATACAAATTGATTGTGTGAGATCTTTGTTTGAAGATTTGTCTTGTTTATCTGTTAGCAAAATATCCCATGAGGTACTGCACAGATTTTAATTAAACTCTGAAAGTTAACTATTGGCTGTACGTGTACAATTGATTAACTTTGAGAGTCAACTCATTTCAAGATGGCTGCTACAGCTAATCAACTTTAGCCAACACAAAAATGGCTATACCTCAATGCATTTTATAGATATTGAGCTCAAATTGTTTGTGGCAGTAGAGGAGATGAATGATTCTTCTTTTAACCCTCCTGAAGCCCTCAAAAGAGAGAGAGGTCTTCTTTGACCTAATCAAATATCCTGTCTTTAAAAACACGATGTTAGTACAAAGAAATGGTGATAAATTAATACATTTAGAACATTGTAAAGATGTCAAATCTATGAAGGATTGAGTAATAAAACCTTAAAAATAAGCATCTGAGAGTGAAAGTCATTAAAGTACAATGTTATATTTTTGTTCCTACAAGTTGTAGAGCTTAATGAACATATGCATTTTAAGCTGAGGTCATGCATGTAATGTATCATACCTGTGCTCAGCTGTCATATAGTTGCTCAACCTGTGTAAAGTGTATAGTCAACTCTTCCTGGTTGCTCGCTTGAGTTGGCACAATGCATGGCAGTCTGTTTTACCATATAATTAAATCACAATCCTATGCCCATTTACTTTTATGTTTGAAGAATGACATTTCTTTTTTTAAAATTGTAATTTCTACTTGTAATAATGTGATTGTAAATAACTTAAGTTTCAATTCTGATTAGTAATTATGTCAGTGTGACCAGGAGAAATGCTATTATTATATGGTAAAACAGCCTGCTATACTTTGTAAGCAAATAGGTAGAGTTGAGTGTGTACATGACACAGACTGAGTAAATGTGAGTGAGAGCTGAACAAATGCATGACATTATTGTTTGCTTAGCTTAATATGTGCACGTGCATTTGCCTCACTGCCCGCTCAGCTTGATGGGACAAAAATACTTCATACAATACTTCAACACAAACACAGTAGTGCATATAAAACTAGTGTTCCTGTCCGTATGTTTGTGTGTTTTATGGTTCTGAGAATCCACAACTTGGACAAATAACTTACTTTTTTGTCTTTCTCAGACTTTGAGACAAATCAACCTGTGTGCTTTTGTTGGTAAGTATAGAAACAAATAACATAACTGGATAGTGTGGGATATTTTATAAATGTTCTTCTTCATAGTTATAACGTTTTCTGTTATGTTTTTGTGATTTGAACATTCATGTACAAGGGTGTTCTCCCCACGCATGAGTGGATGTTTTGTAGGTACTTCAGTTTCCTCCCACAGATCAAAAACATCCTTGTCAGGGTAACTGGGAACTCTAAAATATTCCTAGGTGTGAGTGAGACTGTGAATGGTTGTTTTGTTCATCTCTGTGTCCCTGTGATGGACTGGAGACATGTCCAGGTGTCCTCGCCTCTCGCACAATAACTGCTGGAGACAGGCACCAGCTCACTATGAGTGAGCATAGAAAAGTGGGTAAAGAAAATGGATGGTTGGATAGTTAAGATCAGTAAAATGTTTAAACACTTAATTAGTTTAAACAGCTTAAACAGCTTAATTAGTTTGAGCAGATGTTTAAAATTTCTTATTTAAAAAAAAGTAATTTAGAGCATCAGTTGAACCACTGAAAAAAGCTAGACTGAAGCTATTTGTTGTTTTCTAACTCATCATTTTTTCAGCCAGTATTACAAAAACTTAGAAATATTTTCATGAGAATCTGAATTGAGTTTGCAATTTAACCATTGTTATAAATTAATGTAAGATTTCTGTTATTTTGTTTCTGTTTTCTATGTAAATGAAAAATGAACCAAATTGTTTTGGTTTTTCAAATTGGTTATATTTTCTGTTTCATAAAGCATGATCATTTATCTACCTCCATCCATATCTAGCTCCATTGTTCCATTGAAGGAAAACGCACCCCAAATCATGATGGCACCCCCACCACTGTGCCGTGTAGAAAACATCTCAGGTGGGATCTCCTTGTCATGCCAGTAACGTTGGAAGCCATCAGGACCATCAAGGTTATTTTTTTTCTCATCAGAGAAGACAACTTTCTTCCACCTTTCAATGTCCCATGTTTGGTGCACCCTTGCAAAGTCCAAACGGGCAATTTTGTGGCGTTGAAGAAGACGTGGCCTTTGAAGACGTTTTTGTTTCTGAAGC
>NC_051451.1:4829197-4831081 GCF_001649575.2 Kryptolebias marmoratus | reverse complement strand
AAATGCAGTTTGCAGAAAATTCCCTGCTCAAAAGTTCTTGTCTCTTGCACTGATTTCTTTCCTTTAACATTGTGAAGCTCTACTTAGAACCTTCATAAGATCCAATAGTGCAAAATGTAGATTCTTGCAATTTTTTGACTGGTCTTAAGATTTTGATCAGGAGTGTATATGGCAAAACTTGACCTCTGCTAACATTTACTCTAAATTATAGTTATTATAGCATGAAAAAAGTCTAAAAATCAGCTGAGACTTGTGGAAGATGAAATCTAAAAAAACAGCGTAATTTTTTATGTCAGAAATCGTTTTGATCCATAATAATTTATTTCTCTCTTTCTGTGTTTGTGTGGGTGCCATCGTGGTCATTTCAAGGTGAGTTCAAACAAAAGAAAGATTTTGTGCCTGAAATCAAAGCACATTTGAAACTATTTTAGTTTGAAAGTCCATGAAACCAAGCAGGAGATTAAACCAACTGTAATAAATCTGAGCTGTTTCTGACAGCCTCCAGTCAAGCTTTGACATGTCAGACACTTACTGTTTACTCTGTTACATCTAATGAAGTATTTTGTAACTCAGTCTGTACAGAGTCAGTTCAGCTGTAATACTTTAGTCCCCAACTTTTTGCATCACAGACTAGATTCATAGACGATAACGTTCCCACAGACTAGTGGGGTAAAAGAAGTTCTCTAATAAAGTTTGTTTTTACTTATTTCAGACAGAGTTAGATTGTAGGTTTACCAGTACATGTAAAAGTAAAGTGCTAAAAAGAGGCACTAAAGTGGTAATTTCTCACAATATACCATTATTCAGGCCAATATATAAAAATAATAAACATGTACATTACTGAGCAGCCCTGTATCAGATGATTCATCGACCGGTACCAGTCCTTGACCCAGTGTTTGGGGACCCCTGGTTCAATCTAATGAGCAGTGATTTAGAGGTGTGTACTCTGAAGCAACATCAGTGGCTTATTGTTTTAAGTTCAGGTCAGGACTTTAAAATTCATGATTATGATTCACTTTTGGAATCTTAACTTGCTCCAAAGCAGGAAACATTTTCTGGATTAGTAATTGTTTGTTAAGGTATCACCAACATCCTGAACTTTTACTGTTATGTTTGACTTTGACAAACCAAATACTTGTTAAATAAAAGAGAATATGACTGCTCTAACATTTATTTCCCACTAATTGCTTTTAGATTAGCTTTTTTAAAAAAATAAATACCTCTTGACAATTTAATCATAAAACCTAAAGTGTCTGAGAATCAAGAACATTATGTTCATCAATCTGCCTGTTAGCATTTATGTTCATGTCTACACAGATCTTCAAACTCAAACAGGTTAACTGTAACTCTTTTAATGCAATATTATAGAGACTTACTAGCAGAAAAAGCAATTCTTTAAAATAAGTGGACTGAACTGTTTTATTCAGTGCAAGTGTCACAATGTTTTGTTTTGATTGTAATTTTTCCTTCATTAAATTTGAGTTCATTCTTGAGCTATCCTGGGTTCAACACTACAAACTGTGACAGCAAGGTGTTTTTGTAGTCTGTAGACTTTGATACATGATAAATATCATTCACATGATGGCCTTCTTATATAACATGTCTTGTAAATATGTTGAAAATTTCATTCAGTTTTTAAAACTAAAAAAACACAAAGGTTCAAAGTTCCTGTTTCAATAAGCATAAAATAATTTACAACATTAATTTAGTTTTTAAAATTAATTGTAATAGTAAGATACAGGTGCTGGTCATAAAATTAGAATATCATGAAAAAGTAGATTGATTTCAGTAATTCCATTTAAAAAGTGAAACTTGTATATTATATTCATACATTACATACAAACTCATATATTTCAAATGTTTATTTCGTTTAATTTTGATTAC
>NC_051451.1:4820383-4827459 GCF_001649575.2 Kryptolebias marmoratus | reverse complement strand
AAACGAAATAAACATTTGAAATATATGAGTTTGTATGTAATGTATGAATATAATATACAAGTTTCACTTTTTAAATGGAATTACTGAAATCAATCTACTTTTTCATGATATTCTAATTTTATGACCAGCACCTGTATACTTGTGCTTTAATGATGTGGTATTGGTAAGGTTCTACATTTTTGGGCTCTGGGTATTTATTTGTTTCAGTAAAGTTCTCTGTTTCTCCTGTTTTACACACAAATCCAGAGTCAAACTCTAGCTTCACTTCTGAAATTGTTAACCCTTTATACAGTAACACTGAGCTCAGTTTTTTATTGTTAGGTTAGTTCAATTATAGTTGTTAAAGAAACCTTGACTAAGTTTAACCTGTTTTGTAGTGTAGGGCCCTGGTGATCTGTGAATAACGTGTTCATGTGTTAAGCTCAGTGTTTAAAAGAAACAGTAAATAAAAACATCAGTCTGCAGCTGGATAAAATAACAAAGTTCACTAATCCCTCTAAAACAGCATAAATGAATTGAAAATGTTTTTATTTACATCAGCTCAGTTTTTGTCACAAAACCCCATTTAGTCATAAAATGAAAAGCACTAATAGTAACACAGTTCATGTAGTTCCTGGATTGTCAGGAAAACTTGTCAACACCAAGGAAATTATTTAGACATTTGTCAACTGTTAGAACTACTACAATAACATGCTGCCATTATTGATTTATTCATTAATATGAATGCTTTAAGCCTGACTAAATGGTTATTAACCAAGATTTACTTCAGATTTTTCCACATATTTGAAGATGTTAAAAATAGCACTGCCTTTTGTTGTAGTAGTTTCTTTATCAAATGTACTCAGTTGATGAAATCCCTAATTGGTGTTTTTTGTGTCTTGCAGGTGTACTGCTGTCCATCTCTCCTCCTGTCTTTCAAGTTTACCAGTAACTTGAACCCTTTGTTTTGGAAATTTTGAAGTTTACCCGTAACTTCAACCCTGTTTATTGGCACACAATTCTAAACTATCTTTTGGATCACAGTTTGACAGAAACTTACCTGTTTTATGAGAACTGAGAATTACTGATTTTGCAGTTTCTGAGCAGTAACTTTATATTGAATAATTACAGTGACTCTACAAGCAGCTGAATCCAGTGATTGCAGAGACTTATCACCTGTCGTCCCAATTCTACAACTATCTTTCTGATTTTGTTAATAAAGTTTGATATATAATAATCCTCTCATTTTCAGGGGTCTCACAATTCATTATAAGTGATACTTAAAATATACAAGTGCAGTACAGATCAGTCACTGGTCAGTGAAAGTATTTAGATTAAAGTTTAAATCTGACAGCTGGTTATTATATACCACTGTAAAATTTCATTCTTCTGTGGCTACAATTTTACTACTGAACATACAGTAATTGGTATTGATCTGGGTCCAACAGAATGAATTATTTACTAGTAAGTAACTTTCTATAATATATATATATATATATATATATATATATATATATATATATATATATATTAAAACACAGAACTCTTGTGGAATTTGAAAACATCTTTCTGAACCAGAGATTTTTTAGTACTTTAGAAGTTTAAAGGCTTTATCCTTTTTGGTCAAAATTGAAACTTTGTAACTTTTTTGTACACATTTTAAGTACATAAGCAAGAAGTGACACTTTCAAAGTAACTTGTTATTACAGTGTGTGTCTTGGTCAGATTTATATATTCATAGACGTAATATCTGGTTTTTGAGTATTGCAACAATGCTAAAGAAGAACCAACAATCAAGGTCTCAGAAGCTCAGGTGGTGTAAGCAGAAAGAGTCTGACTGTGAAGGTGAACAGGTCCAAGTCTCCCAGAACTGTGAGCAGGTAAACCTGTCTGTGGTTACTGCTGAGATTCCACAAGTCAGAGGTCCACGCTCCGAACAGGTATCTTATGCTGATGTCTTGAAGAGAAGACTACAGAGTTATGATGTTGGAGAATCTACTGTAAACCAGAGTGCACCACAGGTATCTCATGCTAATATTATCACAGAATATCAGAGTAATACTGCAGGACCATCTCATCAACCCAGTGTGAATCTACAACCTTGACCATCTGTGACAGTCTTGTCTGCTTCACGAAGCCAGGCCTCCAACATTTATGGACAGTATAAAAACAGGCAGTGCACAGCCAACAGTTTGGTGTTTTTATCATTTCTGTATGAAGATGAGAACATTACCAGATCAGATCTGAACTCAGTGTTGAATAAAGGTCATGTGATGTACTCTGAAGCCAGGCTAATATATCCTAACAGTGTGCATTTAGCAACAGATGAACTGCCAGATGAAGTTACTGCTCGCAGGACTCGTTATCATGTGGACATGTCACATATTTCCCGTAATGGAACATTTGGAGGTGGAGAACTTCCCAGCCTTGAACAAGGACTGAACTGTTTGACCTCAGAGGTACAGTAGGCATTACTGGCGATGGCTGGATTATGCATAGCAGTTTTCAGAAGCAGAAATGGTGAATATGGTTACTTTGATCCACACTCCCACACTTCTAACGGTATGCCATCAACACGTAAACCTGGGACTGCTGAAGTTCAGACGTCTAAGTGACATGACTGACAGGATCAGGACATTATTCACAGTGTTTGACGTGCAGGAATCCTGCTTTTATGAACTGAAGCCTGTTGAGTTTTACAGTGAAGACAGAGCTGACCTGAGAAATGCTGCAGTTCACACAGACAGCAGAAACATGACTGCTAATGTTCCAGCTAATGTGTCAGACCATGCTGTTAATGAATCAAACTCACAAACAGCCACAGATCAGACTGAAAACATTTTACCATCATCTCAGACAGGTGCTTTGCAACAAAATGAGGTTAAAGTCCCATCACTCACACAGAATCCTCCTCCAAATGAGACAAACATGACAGCTCAGGTGATGAACCATGATGGACCCTCTGATTATTGTGAGATCACACAGACATCATCTGATGGACAACAGGTAATGTTTACTAAAATATCAAGTGAGACACCTCATGAAGTTTCTAACAGAGAATCAAACACTGCTCCTTGTACGACTGCTGAGAGTCATCTTAGTGATTCTGTGACACAGGAAATCTCACATAAACTGTCAAAATATAAGAAACAGGAGAGGAGAAAAATGAAGAGAAGATTAACAGTAACACAAAAACCACTACAGAGAAAAGAAAATCAGAAACTAAAAGAAAGGCAGCTGTATAATGTAGATGAAACATTCAAAACAAAGAAAAAGACTTATTCTAAAAGCACATATCAGAACAATCCAGATGTCAGGCAGAAGAGGAATCTGCACAATAAGAAGTCTTACAGACAGAAGGATGAATATAGACAAAAGCAAAAAGATCGCACTAAAGTGTATGTTTCTGAACTATATAGGCAGAGTGAATCATATCGAGAGAAGAAAAAATTGCATATTAGAAGCCTTTACAGACAGAGTGAATCATGTCGACATAAGCAAAGAATGTATGTTATAAATCGTTACAGACAGAGTGAATCATGTCGACAGAAACAAAGAACATATATTATAAATCGTTACAGACAGAGTGAATCGTGTCGACAGAAACAAAGAACGTATATTATAAATCGTTACAGACAGAGTGAATCGTATCGACAGAGACAGAGAGCTTATTCCATCCAACGTTATAAAAGAACAGAATTCAGGCTCCGACACAGAGAGATAATGAAACAGATAATGAGTCAGAATTACAACAACAATGAACGATTCAGAATGATGCATAATCTCAGATGTGCAATGAACATAAAAAGAAAATACAGACAGGTAAACAGACAAGTTCAGACAACAGAAAGTGAGACAGACAACAGTCTGATGAATGAAGCCACATCTGTTTTCAGATCTAATATAAAAGGTGGACCTACTTATGTCTGCACTGTGTGCCATAAAGCCTCATTTCGTAACCAGGTCAAAGTCTGTAAAAGGTCAAACTACACCAAAAATCCAGCTGTGGTTGCAGAATGTTTGACAGGAACATATGTTCATGTCTGTGATGAAGCCTGTAATGAACCCTGCTCAGTTCCTGAGGAGAGAAAGAAGGAGTGGATTTGTCATACCTGTTCTAACTATGTTAAAAAAGGATTGATCCCAACTCTAGCTGTGGCAAATCAAATGGGCCTTTCAGAAATACCTCCTGAACTCAAAGATCTGAACATCTTGGAGAGACATCTCATTTCTAAATGCATTCCTTTTGCTAAAATTATTCCTCTTCCTAAGGGCAAACAGATGTTAATCCGTGGAAATGTTCTTTGTGTGCCGGCTAACATGGAGGACACAGTTAATGCTTTACCCAGGCTGAGAAGTGAGTCTCAGGTCATGAGAGTGAAACTGAAAAGACGCTTGTGTTACAAAGGCCATCAGCTGTTTCAGACTGTAACCTGGTCTAAACTCATCCAAGCACTGCACAAATTAAAACAGATCCATCCACAGTACCAGGATATAACAATCAGAGATGAACCTTTGCTCTGTGATCCCACCTTAACAGACGATGATGATGATGATGATGACACTGCCATGGGAGATGATGATTATGATGAAGCAGATTTAATGGATATTGACAGGTGTGAGAAAGATGCACTGTGTGAAGCAGAAAATGAAAGTGAACAGGATGTAGACATGTTGTCATGCGATGGAGAAGAGGCCCAACATTTACACAATGAACAGAATGATGAAGAAACAGAACACAATGATGAAGAACAAGAAACTGGTTTGCCAAATGGAGGTTTTGCTTTAGAATCATGCCTTCAGCCTCTAGACATTCCGAAGAGATCCTGGGTCACAGTGAAAACACTTACTGCGTTGCTCCTGCTGAGGGAAACAGTCCAGTTAGTTTTTTTCGAACACCTAAATTGGAAGCGATGGCTTTTCCAGTCCAGTTCTCTACTGGTCAGAACACTCTGGATGAAATGAGACGTATTAAAGTCACACCAAGCGGTTATTTCAAATCAAGACTTTTTAATATTGATGATCGTTTTGCCAGAGACCCAAATTATTTATTTTTTGCCCAGTTTGTGACTGAGATACACCTGGCTAAATCCAGCATGACCATACAGTTAAGGAAAGGTAAAACTCGGACTAAAGATGGAAGAAGAATAACTTCACAAATGTTGCAAAGTAAAAGTGAAGTAGAAAAACTCATCAGGAATAAGGATGCAGTTAGGTTTATGCAACCACTCAGGTGAACTCCGGCTTACTGGGAAAAAACAACAAGAGACCTCTTTGCGATGATTAGACAACTCGGAACACCTACTTTTTTACTACCTTTTCTGCTGCTGAGATGAGATGGCCTGAAGTGATTACAGCTATAAAGAGACAACAAGGTGAACAGGTTCAGTTCGAAAGCCTTGACTGGTCACAGAAGTGTGACGTTTTAAGATCAAATCCAAGAACGACAATGCGTATGTTTGACAAACGTGTTGAAGCCTTGTTCAGAGATTTGCTGTTTTCTCCTGCTCAGCCGCTCGGTGACATTGCAGATTATTTCTACAGAATTGAGTTCCAGCCCAGAGGAAGCCCGCACGTGGATACATTAATCTGGCTTAAAAACGCTCCTGAAGCAGATGCAGATGATGATCAAACCGTTTGTGATTTTGTAGACAGATACATCTCAGTCCAACTGCCTGACCCAGACAGACAACCTGAACTGTACAAGAAGGTAACTGAAGTGCAAAAACACAGTAAGAACCACACTAAAACATGTTTTAAAAGCGTGAACTCTGGATGTAGATTTGGTTTTCCCAACCCCCCCTGCAGAAGAACTATGATCACTATTTGAGGAGAGTCAAGATACTGCAGCAGCAAAACAGAAACTCCGACCTGTGATGGACCTGTTAAATGAATCTGAAGCAGCATCATTGAGTTTACAGCAGATTCTGTCTCGATGCAACTTGACAATGGAAGAATATGAACACTGTCTTCAATGCATGAACAAAAAGACTGCAATCATAATGAAGCGTGATCCAAAAGACTGCTGGATTAACAATTACAATCCACACCTGCTAGAGGCCTGGGACAGTAACATTGATGTGTCTTTCATTCTGAATGCTTATTCATGCATACAGTACCTCACAAAATACATCACGAAGAAGGAAAGTGGACTGTCTGACTACCTTACAACAGTCATACAAAATTCAAACATGAATGTCAATGAATGTGATGAGATGAGATGAAGGCAGTCATGCAAGCTTACCCCAAAAAGAGAGAAATCAGTGCTAAGGAATGAATTACTCGTGCATGTGGCCTAAACATGAAGAAAGGTTCCCGCAATGTTGTTTTTATACCAACTGATGATAACCCTGTGAAAATGAGTCGTCCCATGTCCTTCCTGGAGAACACAACACCAGACAGTTGCAATATTTGGATGACAAGTTTGAATGACAAGTATAAAGCCAGACCTGAGACAAGAGAATATGAGGAAATGTGCTTAGCAGATTTTGCAGCAACATGTCAATTTGTAACGTCAGAACACGCAAAGGAAAAGGATGTCCTCCCTCTCCTCAATCAACTGGGATACGTGCAAAGGCGTCAAAATGATAAGCCTTCCGTCATCAGATATCACCATTGTTCAGAGGAAAAACACCCCGAGCAGTTATATGGAAGATTACTGAGACTGTACCTTCCTCACAGATCAGAGCAGGAACTGAAAACACAGAACTTTCCAACATATCAGTCTTTTTACAACTCCGGCTGGGTATGGCCACCAGGTTCAGAGCATCCTGTTTATGTGAAACTTATTGTTGAGACAAATAAAGAAAAATATGAAGGGAGCTCAGAGGAAATTGAGAAGGCACTGGAAGAGTTTGAACAGAACAGAGACACTGTGATGGATGAGTGGTGTAATCTTGCCCCTGAATCTGAAGTTGTGAGGTTGCAGTGTTATGAAGTGGACAGAAGGGAACCAGACGATGACAATGAGCAGGACAATGTGCCAGACTATAGTACTGATGTTGTACCAGAAGTCAGAGCCTTCAGAGAACCACCTTCCATGGATCCCTCTGTGTTACGTCACATGTATCAGAATCTGAACCAGAAGCAGGCCTGTG
>NC_051451.1:4815862-4820283 GCF_001649575.2 Kryptolebias marmoratus | reverse complement strand
ACATCACACAGACATCATCTGATGGACAACAGGTAACATTCACTGAAATATCAAGTGAA
Source organism: Kryptolebias marmoratus (assembly GCF_001649575.2). NCBI lineage: Eukaryota > Metazoa > Chordata > Actinopteri > Cyprinodontiformes > Rivulidae > Kryptolebias > Kryptolebias marmoratus. Next base: position 4,820,224 of record NC_051451.1, on the reverse strand, counting down.
CCATCTCATGAAGTTTCTAACAGAGAATCAAACACTGCTGCTTGTACGACTGCTGAGAGTCATCTTAGTGATTCTGTGACACAGGAAATCTCACATAAACTGTCAAAATGTAAGAAACAGGAAAGGAGAAAATGAAGAGAAGATTAACAGTAACACAAAAACCACTACAGAGAAAAGAAAATCAAAAATGAAAAGAAAGGCAGCTATATAACGTAGATGAAACATTCAAAACAAAGTAAAAGACTTATTCTCAAAGCACATATCTGAACAATCCAAATTTCAGGCAGAAGAGGTATCTGCACAATAAGCAGTCTTACAGACAGAAGGATGAACATAGAAAAAAGCAAAAAGATTGCATGAAAGTGCATGTTTCTGAAGTATATAAGCAGAGTGAACCATATCGAGAGAAAAAAATTTGTATATTAGAAGCCTTTACAGACAGAGTGAATCATATAGACAGAAATAAATAATGTGTATTATAAATCGTTACAAACAGAGTGAATTGTACCGACAGAAACAAAGAATGTATGTTATAAATCGTTACAGACAGAGTGAATCGTATCGACAGAAACAAAGAACGTATATTATAAATCGTTACAGACAGAGTGAATCGTATCGACAGAGACAGAGAGCTTATTCCATCCAACGTTATAAAAGAACAGAATTCAGGCTCCGACACAGAGAAATAATGAAACAGATAATGAGTCAGAATTACAACANGCAATGAACGATTCAGAATGATGCATAATCTTAGATGTGCAACGAACATAAAAAGAAAATACAGACAGGTAAACAGACAAGCTCAGACAACAGAAAGTGAAATAGACAACCGTCTGATCAGTGAAGTCACATCAGTTTTCAGATCAAATATAAAAGGTGGTCCTACTTATGTTTGCACTGTGTGCCATAAAACATCATTTCATAACCAGGTCAAAGTCTGTAAAAAGTCAAACTACACCAAAAATCCAACTGTGGTTGCAGAATGTTTGACAGGAACATGTTCATGTGTGTGATGAAGCCTGTATGAACCCTGTTAGGGTTTTTATATTATCAGCCTTTGTGCTCATGTGTAAAACTGCCTATGTGAGACGCGAAGGTCAGATGGCGGGCACCACACCATCTGGCTCTCCCAAACAGAGATGTGTTATGTGTTTTTACTATGATCGGAACTGGCCTTGGCTTGCTCAGATCAACCCCTTTTTCTTCTTCTTTTAATAAAAGAGAAAACCTAAGTGGAGGGGTAGAACTTCCTGGACAGCACGCTGTTAGGAGCTGTAGTGGAATTTCTCCTCTTTGCGAAGGCCTTCATAAAGACAAATATTACTCTCCGGTGTGATTCGTTTTTTTTAGCAGGTTAAATAAATAAAAACCCTGACAAACCCTGCTCAGTTCCTGAGGAGAGAAAGAAGGAGTGGATTTGTCATACCTGTTCTAACTATGTTAAAAAAGGATTGATCCCAACTCTAGCTGTGGCAAATCAAATGGGCCTATCAGAAATACCTCCTGAAATCAAAGATCTGAACATCTTGGAGAGACACCTGAAAACACTTACTGTGTTGCTCCTGCTGAGGGAAACAGTCCAGTTAGTTTTTTTCGCACACCTAAATTGGAAGCGATGGCTTTTCCAGTCCAGTTCTCTACTGATCAGAACACTCTGGATGAAATGAAACGTATTAAAGTCACACCAAGCGGTTAGTTCAAGTCAAGACTTTTTAATATTGATAATCGTTTTGCTAGAGACCCAAATTATTTATTTTTTGCCCAGTTTGTGACTGAGATACACTTGGCTAAATCCAGCATGACCATACAGTTAAGGAAAGGTAAAACTCTGACTAAAGATGGAAGGAGAATAACTTCACAAATGTTGCAAAGTAAAAGTGAAGTAGAAAAACTCATCAGGAATAAGGATGCAGTTAGGTTTATGCAACCACTCAGGTGAACTCCGGCTTACTGGGAAAAAACAACAAGAGACCTCTTTGCGATGATTAGACAACTCGGAACACCTACTTTTTTACTACCTTTTCTGCTGCTGAGATGAGATGGCCTGAAGTGATTACAGCTATAAAGAGACAACAAGGTGAACAGGTTCAGTTTGAAAGCCTTGACTGGTCACAGAAGTGTGACGTTTTAAGATCAAATCCAGTAACGACAATGCGTATGTTTGACAAACGTGTTGAAGCCTTGTTCAGAGATTTGCTGTTTTCTCCTGCTCAGCCGCTCGGTGACATCGCAGATTATTTCTACAGAATCGAGTTCCAGCACAGAGGAAGCCCGCACGTGCACGCATTAATCTGGCTTAAAAACGCTCCTGAAGCAGATGCAGATGATGATCAAACCGTTTGTGATTTTGTAGACAGATACATCTCAGCCCAACTGCCTGACCCAGACAGACAACCTGAACTGTACAAGAAGGTAACTGAAGTGCAAAAACACAGTAAGAACCACACTAAAACATGTTTTAAAAGCGTGAACTCTGGATGCAGATTTGGTTTTCCCAAACCCCCCTGCAGAAGAACAATGATCACTAGATTTGAAGAGACTCAAGACACTGCAGCAGCAAAACAGAAACTCCGACCTGTGATGGACCTGTTAAATGAACCTGAAGCAGCATCATTGAGTTTACAGCAGATTCTGTCTCGATGCAACTTGACAATGGAAGAGTATGAACACTGTCTTCAATGCATGAACAAAAAGACTGCAATCATAATGAAGCGTGATCCAAAAGACTCCTGGATTAACAATTACAATCCACACCTGCTAGAGGCCTGGGACAGTAACATTGATGTGTCTTTCATTCTGAATGCTTATTCATGCATACAGTACCTCACCAAATACATCACAAAGAAGGAAAGTGGACTGTCTGAGTACCTTACAACAGTCATACAAAATTCAAACATGAATGTCAATGAATGTGATGAGATGAAGGCAGTCATGCAAGCTTACTCCAAAAAGAGAGAGATCAGTGCTCAGGAGTGTGTGACTCGTGCATGTGGACTAAACAAGAAGAAAGGTTCCCGCAGTGTTGTTTTCATACCAACTGATGATAACCCAGTGAAAATGAGTCGTCCCATGTCCTTCCTGGAGAACACAACACCAGACAGTTGCAATATTTGGATGACAAGTTTGAATGACAAGTACAAAGCCAGACCTGAGACAAGAGAATACGAGGAAATGTGCTTAGCAGATTTTGCAGCAACATGTCGATTTGTTTCATCAGAACACGCAAAACGTAAAAATGTCCTCCCTCTCCTCAATCAACTGGGATACGTGCAAAGGCGTAAAAATGATAAGCCTTCTGCCATCAGATTTTACCATTGTTCAGAGGAAAAACACCCCGAGCAGTTTTATGGAAGATTACTGAGACTGTACCTTCCTCACAGATCAGAGCAGGAACTGAAAACACAGAACTTTCCAACATATCAGTCCTTTTACAACTCCGGCTGGGTATGGCCACCAGGTTCAGAGCATCCTGAGTATGTGAAACTTATTGTTGAGACAAATAAAGAAAAATATGAAGGGAGCTCAGAGGAAATTGAGAAGGCACTGGAAGAGTTTGAACAGAACAGAGACACTGTGATGGATGAGTGGTGTAATCTTGCCCCTGAATCTGAAGTTGTGAGGTTGCCGTGTGATGAAGTGGACAGAAGAGAACCAGAAGATGACAATGAGCAGGAAAATGTGCCAGACTACAATACTGATGCTGTACCAGAAGTCAGAGCCGTCAGAGAACCACCTTCCATGGATCCCTCTGTGTTACGTCACATGTATCAGAATCTGAACCAGAAGCAGGCCTGTGTGTTCTACGCTGTCAGGGACTGGTGCATTAAACGTGTGTGTGACCTCAACCCAGATCCGTTTTTCTTTTATATCAATGGTGGTGCAGGAACAGGAAAGTCACATCTGATTAAATGCATTTACTCAGAAGCATCTAAGATCCTGAGCAAACTGCCCTCTGATATTTCTAATCCCACTGTTCTTTTGACTTCCTTTACTGGAACTGCAGCCTTCAACATTTCTGGAACAACACTGCACTCTCTCCTCAAACTGCCAAGAAGCCTGAAACCCCCAATTCAAGGTCTTGGGAATCAGCTTGATCAGGTGAGATCTGAACTTTTTAATGCTGAAATCCTTGTTATTGATGAGATCTCTATGGTTTCAAAGCCCCTCTTTGCCTATGTGGATGCACGACTGAAACAGATCAAAGGCAGTCAGAGACCATTTGGTGGAATGTCAATTTTAGCTGTTGGAGATTTTTATCAGCTGCCACCGGTGAGACAGTCCAAACCTCTCTGTGTGTATGACCCAGCAGATATTGACCTTTGGCATCAACATTTTCACATGATCACTCTTACAGAGATTATG
>NC_051451.1:4813095-4814116 GCF_001649575.2 Kryptolebias marmoratus | reverse complement strand
CACTGATCTAGAGTTTTTGGTTTTGAAGGTTGAGGCTCCGTTCCCTGCGCTGATCGCAGTCGTGTACAGACCTCCAGACTACAGCCTAAGGCCCTTCTTGGAAAACATGGTAAGCCTTTTAGATTCACTGGAGGTGATGGACTGGCATCCAATAATTGTGTGTGGAGATTTTAATGAGAACCAGTTATTAGGTGGAAGGAAGCTGATCCTGGAGCTGTTTCAGTCCAGAGGGTATGCACAGCTGATCACTGCTGCCACCACAGACAAGAACACACTGCTTGATCTTGTTTTTATTTCTCAGCCACAGCGAAGCCTCCATTCTGGTGTCATGAGAACATATTACAGTTACCACAACCCAGTTTTCTGTGTGCTGTCCTCCAGCCAACCATAATGAGGTCAGGTGAGTTTTTAAAGATCATGAAACATGCTTGGTACTGAATTTACTGTTTGTGGTGTAAATAACAAGAAATTTCTTTTGTTGTGGTTAAAACTGGTTGAAAAATCTGATGGGTTTATGAAATCATGGACAGAATTATTTTTTTGCATTTATGGTTTGATAATGACTTTACACATTTGTCTTTTTTAATGTAGTACCACTCACTATTGATTTTCAAATAAGTGTTATAAACTCTGCCAAAGTTATAGTCTTAAAAATTAATCTCAGAACATGGCAAATGATTTTAAACAGTACAAAGAACCTCATCAAATTATATATATATAAAACATTGTGACTTAATCATGTTAATAATCCGTGACCAAAACATTGTAACTTAATCAAGTTTTAATAATAATGACAATAATAGCCAAATGTTCAAATCTAGGACAATGTTTGTGTTTACATTTAATTTGGATATTCATATTTTAAAGGTAAGACATTTTGTACTGATAAAATATACACAAATATTTTTGTAACATATTTTGGCCTATGCATTTATCTGTGTGGGTGGGTAAATGCACAGGCCAAAACTGCTTTAGCAGCTGCAAAAAAGTTGCAAACATCTACTGAAAATACCAGCTGACA
>NC_051451.1:4804406-4811906 GCF_001649575.2 Kryptolebias marmoratus | reverse complement strand
AGCAGTTCTCCTGCAATGTATCATCAGTAATTTAGTAACAGAAAGTAAATAAAAATTAAGAAGTCTTTCAGTTAAAACCTGCAACATGGTGTGAGTCCTGCCTGTTGGGGGGTGTCAGCTGGTATGTACGTACAGGGCAGGTTTTTCACACATGTGCACTGAAACCAGGCTAATCCCAGCCAGTGTAGAATCATTAGTCATAGATCCAGAGTGACTCCAGTGTTAAACTGCCAGACAAACTGAACTTCTACATTTTCAGAGATGATTTCTGAATTATGAGATCAAACCACATCCTGTGTTTATAATCTCACCTGGGGTCACACAGGAAACCACAAACAAATCCTCCCCAAATTAACTCATTTATAGTTGCTATATGAGTTTATTTCAATCTGTCCTGGAGTTGGATCTAATAACAGCTGTGGGTGTGAGCTGAGGTCAGAGCACGGTGTGAAGAGCCTGTTTACTACTGTATGTATTCAGGGTAACCCTTGATTGTTTCATTTCATTTTAAAAGCATTCAGAGAATATTTTATGATTAGTACAAATGTACATCACTCTTTTAGAATAGGATGATTAATAAATGGTCTAAACAATTTTGATACATAGAAATTTAAATGATATAGATTGAAACCTTTTACAATTTATTTAGTTATATTTAATGTTCTCCCTAAAATAAATCCTGTTTTTATTGCTTGATACATATTGTAATAGAAAATGATTTGTTAATAAATGTAATGTTTTTTTTACATATACATGTTTTTCGTATGAACTGGTTCTGTAATAAATTTTAATAACTGAACTCCAAATATGATCTGATCATTATTTTATTTGTACTTATGTCTTCTTTAGGTTTATAATCAATACTAATACTAAGTGTGGGTTTTCTTTCATCTTTCATTTCTTCAGGAGAGTGTCCGAGGGTAACATCGCTTCATCAACAAGGTAGGCCATGAAAATGAAAAAAAACTTTTCAGTTATGATGAAAAAAATTAACCAGAGTAAATTTCCAGAGATAAAACAGGTTACTCATATAAAGAATTATAGTTGAGATTTTATATGTGGAAAAATAAAATCTTTGGATTTTCATGCGTAAAATGTGTTGTGAAATGATTTACTTTAATTAAAGATTTTTTATTTTTTTGACCGTTTGACACTATATGGCTGAATATATTTTAATAAAGAGAAGAAAGTTATCAAAGTGTTTATAACAATAAGTTGTTAATTAAAAGGAGGCATTTTTAAAATTAGCACCTATATTCTACATAGCTGTCATAGGTTCTGTCAAGGTCAGAAAAACTCACAGAAACCCGGAAAACCTGCTAGACCTCCTCACTCGAGATCGAAAAGATGCATGGAGTCAGAGAGTCAAAAAAACACCCAAAGAGTCTGCTTTAAAGCTTGAACAGAGTTTATTTACTTTCAGCGCTGAAAGGAGACGCCTTGCCAGAATAATAGGAAAACCCAAGTCACGTCTGAGCGAGATCTCTAACACATAGCAGTTTTAACATGCTGCCCCACCCAGAGATGCTACATCACACACCATGGCTCATCTTCGTCTGGACATCNCGTCCATGACCATATATGGAGTTGTTTTCCTGTCTTCTGCAGTTGGGTTTCTTCAGGATGGTTTCAGTTTTCTACTGAGCTGACTCCCCCAGTCTCCGTTATCTTGTAGCCGGTGCAGGCAGTCACACACACCATAAACTCACATGACCTCACCAGTGCATAGTTACAGCCATCAACATGTTAATACATTTGATTCAATTTACACGTACATTAATACATGTTTCTATCTGGCAAGAGCGTCTATTTTACAGTTCTGATTTGTTCTTAATCATTAATGATTTTTTGTATGAAGAATTAATGATTCTTCGTCTCATGTAGTATGTTATCACCTCTAAGACAATTCTTTAAGCTTTAGCACATGTGGAGGTTTATTTATATTTCCCAAAACATCAAGGAGGTTGTACCCATGCAGGTGGATTTTGGTCCCTTTGTTTTTATCTGAAAAGCTTTGAAGGAGTCAGAGTTGTCGATTTAGTCACCTTGATGTATAAGACAGGTGGTTTGCCATCCAGTATGCCAACCAATAACTTAGCCTTCATTTTCTTATTTTCAGAATGTCTCTTTCAAAATTGATGTGGGACCGTCCTGAGACGCCCTATAGGAGACTGGCCCCATTGCACCTTCACATTTTAAAAACAGTGGACCAGCCAAGAGTCATTTCTTGGCATTTTGAGGACTCCTCAGTGATGCCTGCTGTAACCAGAAACAACATGGTGGCAGCTGTTACTGACGGTGACACTGTCACAACAGTAACACTTTTTGAGGAGTTCACAGCCAAGGTGATAGAGGGAAGCTCTTATGTTATAAGGGGGTATGAGATGGAAAGAAATGGGCCCCCTTATAAGCTCAACATAAACAGAAAAACCCAGTTCTTTAGGGGATCTCTGCTGGAGTTCTCACCAGAGCTTCACCAGAAAGCAGAGGAGCAGCTCTGTCCAAGAGCTCCTCTGACCGCACTGGGGAAGTGTAGGGGGAGGACAGATTTAATTTCTGTGGAGGGGGAAGTAGTGGAAGTAAGTATCTCACCCTGCATCAGTTAAATCACAAAATTGTAGTACAAAGTTTTCATATATTTATTTGTTGTGATTTTAGATTTCGACTGCTGGGGATAGGCACCAGCTCCCCGCGACCTGGAATGGAGAAGCGGGTAAAGAAAATGGATGGATGAATAGATGGATTCTGCAGTAAAAAAGACGAGAGTGGGCAGGGACTTTGTGCCTTTGAAGTCCATCATGATAAAGCAGGTATGGCAAACATCAGAAATAAGCTCAATAAATATGTTGAATTCAAATTTAGATGCAATATACAGAGCAAACTGTTTATGGATTTGGTCAATGTTTCATCTGTATGACTTTTTTTTTAAATTCCAATATTACATGGCATGCAAATAAACACTGTTTTCCCCACTTTTTCAGGACAAGCATACCATGAGTGTCTCCCTGTTGAGGGAGGCTTCCATTGCTGCGACATATAACGTGGGGGATGAAGTCACAATCTCACATCTTAAAGTGGCTGATTCCAGCTATGGACTTCAGCTCCAATCAACCATCTTCACCACCATCAAGGTATACTTTCTTTCTATATTACAGGCCGATTTATTTTTCTCCAGTAACACATGGGCTCAAATTTTTAAAAAAAGTACCAATATGAAGACTTGGTCATCCTAAGATGCCACTCTGATTTTTGTAGCCTTGACATACACACCTCAAAACAAAAAGAGATAGTGAGTGAGCAACCAACATTTTGAAGAAAAATAAAGCATTATATCTAATTGTGGGGTGGTTTATTTGATTTGATAATTGTACACAGAGGTTTATATGGTGGTAATAGAATGCTGCAACAAAGGATGAATGTCTTTAATGATTCATCATGGCTGATAATGACTGTGAATGGAACTAATTATAAATGTTTTTTACTCACAAAAAAATTGACAAATTAGTATTGATTAGAAACTACTCTTACCTAAAGAAGACATAAGTACCAGTGGTTTCAACAATTTACATGCAAAAGTACTGTAAAAGTGAAACGTTAACCCTTTGAAGCCTGACCCATCAAAAAATAGTCAGAAAATTCAAATTTTTTAGAACTTAGATGTTTATTAAGCCTAAAAACAAAATCCCCCAAAAAATATTGCTATATCATTTAGTTTATATTTTTTTGTATCACATTTGATATGGCAGGCTTTTCCTAGAACTTTTTGCTCACAACAATGTGACTTTTAAATACAAAAACAATTACTGCCCACAACATTTAGCATGTATTGAACACTTAAGGCAATTTTTCTGTTTGTTTTTTTCTTCACATACAACTTTTTACAGCCATTTATTTCACATCGTGGTAGGCACCAAAACAGTTTCTGTCGTTGTTCAGGCAAAGATGTACGTTGCACTTTTTACAGTAGAAGTGTGAAAAGTGATTGCCAGTTCAGTGCTTGCATTTTTGTCGGGTTTCCAATGTTGGAAAATAATTAATGTCATTGTTTCTCACATCAAGAGGCACACTGCAGCTTGGTCTTTTACGGGGTGGTGTTGGAGTCGCTTCTGGAGAGGAAAGTGGTCTACCACACTTGATTTTGAACTTTCCTGCACTTGTGAGAGAAGTGCCAACTGAAGCCTGAAACCTTCGCCGAGCAATGGTTTTTTTGGGGTTGTAGCTTCAGCTGATCTCTTCTGTAGAGGTTCCAAGCATTGATGACGGCTACTGTAACAGTGGGCCACCAGATGTACATGTACCATCTTCGGGATCTGAAGCTGAACTTGTCAAGTGCAGATAGCATATCAAGGAGATTAAAACCTCCCATGAACTTGTTATATGTTTCAACAATGGCTGGTCTGGGAGCCATTATGAGTTTTGGATTTGCAATCTCCCAATAGGCTCTCACACAAGGCATCTGTACGAGCCCCATGTGCAAATACATGCCTAGAACCTGCTCTATCTCCTTTGCATTTGTGTTTATTGACTTGCCCTCTTTTTGAACACTATACATGTTTGTTTGTTCTGCAATCTCCTGGAGCATTTCAGCTGTGACAAACTGCTTGAAGTACATGTATGGTGTCATGTCACACCTGTTCTCAATGAAATCGACAGATGGAGCTTGATATTTTGTTTTTCTCCTTTTGTATTCTTTCCTTTTCACATTGGCCTTCACTGATTAATTTCTGACTGTGTCCAGTGTTGTTGTTGGGACCTCAACTTCCATGCTTGTTTGGGCTACACTTTGATTCTGATAGTCTTCCTCATCACTGCTATCTGAATTTCCCTCATCTTGCACAGCCTGGGGACTCCAGTCATCATCATCCTCATCATCTTCACTTGAATTACCATCTATTATCATGTTGATGACATTTTCAATGTACTTTCTTTTTCTCTCCTCTTCCTCTAATCTTTTTGACATCTAAAATACACAAATAACTGGTCGATATACCATAAAGATGAAAAGACCAAAGACTATGGTTGCAGAATATTTGTTATAGTGAAAGAACCAAAAATTTATCTAGAAATTGCATTTAATGATAATTATTAATTAAACAAAATAGTGTGGGGTTGTATTGTGGCAGCCATGACAGATTATTTCACAAAAATGTTACATAAACGTTTAGTGATAAAGCACCTTATATACCTGCAGTATCAAATGTGATACACACATTTTAATGTGATTTAACTGTAATAAAATAAATATTTTTTTAGGTAATTGTGCTTTGTCTCAAAACATAAAGCATTAATTTAAAAAAAGTGAATAACAATTTATATGCTATTCTTACCGTAACTTTTTTAAAATTGGCAAAGACTTTCCAGCAAAAGACGTTTGACCAATCTCATGGGAGAAGACATTTTGAAATGGGAGAAAAAAAACGTTTCACTGTCTGCAGTGCAATGGTACTCCAGTAGAGGGCAGAGTACATGTCTCTAATTAGACACAATAGGTTGTTATAGTAAGTATTGATCGTGTCAAAAAATAAATAAATTCATAGAAATTTACGTAGCAAATATGATACAAATGCCGATGTTCTTCCAAAATTCTCTCCCTTGAATGTAATGCTAGTGTGTAATGAAAAAGAGATTTTATGATGTGTTTTAGAATGGTGACATCTAATAAATTCATGATTATTTTCAAAATTGTAGCCAAAATAAAATACATTGTGTGCCAAAAACTACTTGACAAGAAAGCTGAGTTGTTGAGACATGTTATACTTTTGTCCAAAAGGAAAACAGGGTGAGGATTCATTTACCCTTCCAAACTTGTCTCAACTCAGTTTCCTGTCTCAACAGACAAAACTACGAGAGACAACATCAGGCACCATAAACGGGGTGATGAACTGTGAAGGCCCCAGCAATGATGACCTGCTTGAAGTTCTCCTGAAGACTGGGGAAACGGTTAAAATAGAAGCAAAGAAGTGGGAACCCTTTAACAAATAACTTCAGAGGGGCAAAGTCAATGTAAAGATGCAAGTTCATGGCAAAACAATTACAGAAATTGGAAAAAAGTAACTTTTTCTTTTGTTGTTGTTGTTGTTAGAGTGTTTAATGTAAGCAGTTAATAAAGTTATTAACTGCTTACAGTTAATCTGTTATATTGTTCATTATTATTGATTTGAGAAACTTGTTCATATTGTTTTATTAAACCAGTTGATTTTATTGTTCTGTATTCAATAAAATTTGATTGTCAAACTTTTTTCAACTTTACATTTATTTCTAATTACACATTTACATGATTTTTTTAGTCAGTAAATTCTTTTAATTATTGAGACAAGTTAACTGAAAATGACACTTAAAAAATAATGTTTTATCATTTGAATTTTAATATACCTTTTAGAATTCAACAGGTAGGCAAATATGTGCTTTTAAAATGTGGGCACTTGCAAAGTATGAAATATTAAAAACTTCAAATAATGCTGAAATGCCAGGCCGGCCCTGCTTCATGGGTGGCACAAGCTTAGCTCCTGCTCACTCATCGGTCGTGGGTGTGACCAGATGCAAGCATAAAGAGCGAAGGTAGGAATATAAACAACAGTGTTAGCTTACCCTGCAACGTTTATGCCGTTTGTCCCCCATCTGAAGGCGCTGTAGAGCCTGAAATCTCCGGCTGATAACAGCTGTCATACCCCACGCAACAATCGCGGCATCCAGAGCATTTCTTCCACTGCACCTCTCTTCCTGAAGTCTCAGGAGAATCCCCATAAGTTTAAAAAAACAGCAACACAGGGCCAACGTTGTCCATAGCGCTTTCTTTGTTTATACAACTTCCGCCAAGTTTCGGTAGCGTGCCACGGCCCTGCCCCCTGCAGCAGGAGGAGGCGTTCCTCTGCTACCAACCAAACTGGCCGGTGTGAACAGGATGCATTCTTTATAGAGCAGAGCGGAGTAGAGCCGGACTTCTGAATTAGGGTCCGTGTAAAAGAGGCATATATTAAAACAAAAAATATATTTCTTTCCCCCATCTTTTTCCATTTTCAAACATTTTTGAAAAAGCTCCAGGAAGCCGCTAGAGCAGTGCCAAAGAGCCGCATAGGGCTCTAGAGCCGTGGGTTGCCAACCCCCGCTCTAGGGGGTAAGCTGAAGGGAATAATTCCCATCAGATGACACCTTTTAAAGGAAATTAATTTAAACAATGAAAACTAGTGGGATCCCTGCGCCTGGTGTTTCTCTGCTAGTTTCTTTATTGCGGGCAGGTGTTCCACGTAAATGCAGAGATCGATAACCTCTTTAATTAGTCTATTATTATTATTAATAATATTACAAGATTACTGAGGACAAGAGGGAAAGTCTGACAACGGAATATTGCTCTTGTAAATCAATCAATCAATCAAATTTTATTTGTATAGCACATTTCAGCAGCAAGGCATTTCAAGGTGCTTTACATAATTAAAAAACAAAATAAAAACAGCATGTGACAATGAATAAACAGTAAGAAAGAGAAAAACATCGAAGACATCA
>NC_051451.1:4801021-4803183 GCF_001649575.2 Kryptolebias marmoratus | reverse complement strand
GAATGGGAGGTTGGAGATTGGCCTGTAATTCTGCAGTAGTGATTTGTCTAGATTGTTCTTTTTTATCAGTGGTTTGATAACTGCTGTTTTCAAAGCCTGGGGGAAAACACCTGAAGACAGCGATGAGTTCACTATTTGGATCAAAATGTTTAACCACTGCGACAACAAAGAGCTCATGGTGTCTTTGAGAAATTAACCCATGTAAGAGAAATAAATTATTCCGAGGGTAGTACCACTAAAGACAGCGTTCTTTTCTCAGAGTTTACAAAGTAACTTCCATGTGGGAGAAATTATATAAACAATACTCTGATGTCCCGTTCTCCTGAAGGCAGCACAGAGCTGAGAAACCGAAGAGACACACTATCATTACATTAGCACTTCCATAATGGTTTTAATGTTTTATGCCACAATATTTTTGCAAGTAGTTCAAAGTTTAAGCTGATATTGTTGTGAATCTTTGGTGTAAACTTTACCTTCAAACAAACGCCTCCCTAGAAGAATATCAGTGCCCTTTTTTACAATGTGAAAAAATAAAGGTTTTAACAGCCGCTTGAAAGAGAAAGCCACAGGGTGTTTGATTTTTTACTGCATCCTCCATCAAGCTTTAGGAGGAAAAAACTTGCAGAAGACTTCAGTATTATCCTGTTAAAGGTCGTTACCATTGCAAATTTCATGAAAATCTCGCCCTTAGAACAAGAGGATTTTTTCCCAGCTGTGCAAGGACGAAGTGCATCAAACACTGCTGCTGCACACGGTGGTGCGGTGGCTGTTGGCTTGGACAAGTGCTTATGCGTTTTCTGTAACTACAAGAAAAAAATTAAAGAATTCCTGCAAGACCACAATCAGTTACTGTGTGAACAGCTGAATAACGTGTTTTAGATCAAAACAGCATATCTTGTTGACATATTCAAGCTTTACAGTGAAACAAACAAGCAGATGCAATGACCTAGTTAAAACGACCTGCAGTGCAAGAAGCTGTGGACAGTTTTGTGCGCAAACTGGAGTACAGGGCTGACAGAATGTCAAAAGGGCAGTTGCAGCAGTTTCCACTGCTGCTGAATCAATCAGCTAGTACTGTTTGCGCATATTTATGAACAGAGTTTATTCAGCACATGAACCTACTCTGCAAAAAGATGAAAAACCACTTTGTCAACATGGATGAGCAATCATCAAGAGAAACATCGGTAATGAACACTTACATTTCCACTGTCAAAGATGTGGAATACCTTGGCTGTGAAGATGAGCTTTGTGACTTTTAAGCTGATTCTGTATCAAAGAAACATCCATCCATTCATCCATTTTCTTCTGCTTATCCAGGGTTGGGTGGTGGGGGCAGCAGCCTAAGCAGAGAGGCCCAGACTTTCCTGTCCCCAGCCACTTGGTCCAGCTCCTCCGACGTGGAGGAGCAGCGGCTCTACTCTGAGTCCCTCCCGGATGACCAAGCTTCTCACCCTATCTCTAAGGGAGAGCCCAAACACCTGCGGAGAAATCTCATTTCAGCCGCTTGTATTTGCGATCTCGCTCTTTTGGTCACTACCAAAAGCTTGTGACCATCGATGAGGGTAGGAAGACATAGGCAGGCATAGATCATAGATCTATGCAGTGTAATGGCAGAATTTACTATAGGGTAACACCTGTTGTTTTTAAGTCCTGATAATGTTATGACTTCTGTTCCAAGAAACATGCCAACATCCTGAAACCTCGTCAGACGTGAGTGAACAGAAAGACAACATGGAGACCGTGCTTGCAGAGCTAAAACAGCTGAGAAAGGAGCACACGGATGCTTCAAACAATACTAAAACTACTTTGTCAAGGGTTGAGTCATCACTGAAAGACGTGCTTGAACGAACGACAAAACTGGAACAGCAAATAACCAACAACAACCAAAGAGTGAGTGACACCGAGGACCGGCTACTCTGCCATGACCGCGTGCTGCGATACATGCTACAGAGAGAAGCTAATCTCTCAGCTAAATGTGAAGACCTCGAATCAAGAGCGAGACGCAATAATCTACGCATCTATGGGATACCTGAAGGAGAAGAAAAGAACGACATGATCTCCTTCGTAACTGATATGATGCGCACCTCACTCAAACTACCGCAGGATATGGATCTCTGCGTGGAGAGGGCCCACCGGTCGTTAAATGCAAAGCCTAAAGACTC
>NC_051451.1:4792260-4800921 GCF_001649575.2 Kryptolebias marmoratus | reverse complement strand
TTTATGGAAAGAACCGGTGCCACGTTCTTTGTTTACTGTCTAAACATGCCATGAAATTAGGTGATGATGACTCCATTTGTTTAACAATATTTGCTGCTGCAAAAGCAGGACAACTCAAAATAGCAGCACAAGATGCAAATGTTCCCTTTTTCCTCATTAATTACACAATTATGCCAAGATGCATGCCTGACTATGAATCAGATGTTGTGTAATTAACCTCAGTGTGAAGATAACGTTCAGGCCTATTGTTTTGCACCTTTAAGACTGAAATGGATAACAGGCTGAGGCGGAGATAGAGGACAGTACTCCAAAGGTTACCACTGACACTGGAACCAAACTGAACTAAGCCAAGTCAAAGCAGGCCTAATCAAAGGTAAAATCTATTGTTAACATTATGAATGTTTTTGTCAAACATTTTGGTGGAACAGCAAAAAGCCAAACGATGTATCATGCGTGTCACGTTTAACGCTGTGCCAAAAGTAAACTCTGCTAATACCTATTAACCCTCTGGGGTCCAGGGTGAAATTGGACGTTTTTGGACTATTTTTGTTTTTCATTCATATTTCACTCTATAAAAGGTTTAACCTGCCATGTTTGGGGTCATTTTTTTCAGCACAACCTCCCAAGTGTGAATTGTAAGTTATCTTTCACTTTTGACCTACTGTATTAACACAACAGACCTAAAATCACACAAAAAACATAAAATCCGATTAGAAATTTTTTAGTTTTTTTACTGTGAAAACCACAAAAATTCATAACGAAATGTTTTTACAACTTAGAATGCAAGTATAAACAGTAAACTTCATAAACATTTGAACAAATTTAACAAACAACAAAGATATTTACATTATTTACACTAAAATGCAGGCATAGTGTCAGGCGTTTTTTTTTTTCCACCATTCACAAAGGTGTCAAAAATGCCACAATTCATTTGTGCCACTCAAAAAAACAGTTTCTGTCCAAAACAAGACAAAGGGGCACATCACAGGCCTCACACTTCCAGGGTGTGTCAGTCCTCTTGTTGTCCACCTCACGGCAGCGTTTGCATTTCAGCCTGCCCTTGGTGGCTTTTTGGCCAGCATCCGTGGCTGACATGATGGGCACAGGAATGTGATGCTCTCTCCTGCTCTGGGGAACACCTGCCTTCTCTACACCACAAAGCTGACACACCAGTTCCACCATGAATTCTTTGTGTTTCATGGACTGAACCTGCCTGGCACTGCAGCTCTCTCGGTGCAGGATGAAGGCGTTTGTTGTTGCAATGTCCAGGAAGTGCAGCAACAAGGTCCTGTATCCACGAGCAGTTTTCCTGTGGGTGGAGTATTACTGGATGAGCTGGTCTGACAGATCCACCCCACCCATATGCTTATTATAAGCAATAATCGGTGTTGGGCATGGAATGCCTTTCACAGTCCACCGTCCATCTCTGTCCTTTACTCTTCTGCTCACTGTCTCACCCAAAAACGCAGGATGGATGGTGGAGCACACTGACACCTCCTGTGTGTCCATCCACTTTACAAAAACAAGTGGGCCCTCTCTAATCCACCTCACAGATCCTCTTTCACTTTTTCTGGTGAGAGCATTTCTTCTTCCTCTAGGGCAACCTTTTCTGTTCTCCCTGTAGGTGCCACATGCTCCATACTTCATTTTGGCCAGGTCCATGAACAGTTTGGGGCTTGTGTAAAAGTTGTCCATGTAAATGTGGTACCCAGTGCCAAGACAAGCTGGCTGAATTAGGTTCATGACGATGTCATGAGACAGCCCATGTTCCGATGTTGTAAAAGTCTTCCCGGTGTAGATCCCAAACCTGATGGTGTACCCACTGCTGGATTCAGCCAACACAAAAATTTTAATCCCCCACTTTGTAGGCTTGTACTTCATGTACTGGGTCATTCCAGTTTTTGCCCTGGTTGCCACCATCCTTTCATCCACTGCCAGCTCCCTCTTCGGGTGATAATAAGCCAGGCAGGCACTGAGGATGTCTTCATAAAGAGGCCTGACTCTGAACAGTTTGTCATGCCCTGCTGTTCCCTTTTTTCTGTCATTTTCTCTGTCCTCCTCAGGATCACTAAGGTGAATGTTCCAAAATATTGATCTGAATCTGTCCCGTGTCATTATTTTAGAAGGAAGCGGCACAGATAAAATATGATTTTGCCTCTAATAATCCTGGACACTTGGCAGGGACACCAACGACATGTATATCAGGATGCCAAAAAATTTGTATAAGTCATCCACATTTATGTCAGTCCATTTGTATTTTTTTCCTGATTCTATGTTTTTCGCTGCATTTTTGTTGGTGTTCTTGCAGATTGTCCTGACTGTGTCAGTGGCAAAAAACAATAAAAAAAAGGTCTTTTGGACTGTGGGAAGACTGGACTGGTGATCTCCGTGGCTGGAACCTGCTTACCTCTGGGACAGCATCAGCCTCCTCCTCCGTCTTCCAGGGTTCAGAGCTGAGGTGTGGCTGTGATGTCCCAGCCAGCGGAGATCTGGACCGGGTGGGTGTGTCGCGCCGTCCCGCCCTCTGTGCGGACCTCTGAGTGGCATTCGATGTGCACGTCGGGGCCGGAGGCTGCTCTTCCTCTCTATCCTCCTCACAAACATAAGAAGGGTCGTCCACTTCATCATCAAAGTCCTCACTTTCTGACTCTGACTCTGACTCCGCGTTTCCCTCCTCCATCTCTGGCTCCGCGAACTCGTGCATCTCAAATAAAAGCTGAAGAGCCTGCTCCACATTCAAAAATCTACTCATTTTTGTCAAAAAATAAAAAATGACCACACTAAACACACTACACTTCACACTAACTAAATGATCTAAAAAACGCTAAATATTACAAATCGCAAAACTCACTATCGCTTCCGCTGTCTCTTTTTTTCCGCCGTCACTTCCCACAACTTTCGCGCCACCATCTTCTTCTTTGTTTTGTTTTTGCGGACGGAAAATAACTTTGCGCCTCCTTCATAAAACAGGTGTTGTATGATTTCAATGATTTTATTTTTTAGGGAGGGGGAGGGGGGGTGACAGCGGAGAAGGAGTTCACGTTCTAAATTTCGCTGCAATTTCGGTGCATTTCGCTCAGAATTGCCCGTCTTTGCTCTGATGTCCCGAACCTATGCGCTCCAAATACTAAAGCAGTTTTTAGAAAAAGATGCAGTGTATTTTTTTTGTCATAAGTCTGGTTTTATTTGGCCTATCAACACAATTTAAAAACTGGTGTATAGTTTCAAGTCCGCACTTTCAACACAAATTGAAACACAGTTTCTGCGAGGCAGGGGGTTTCTCTCCTCAGCGATTTAAACCGGTCAGGTGATTTGGACGCGCCGGCGCGTCCCTCGACTTCTGAGAGTTAAACATTAGATGGAGATAACCTTTTATACCACCGTCCCTTTAACCTTCAGCTGAAGTATTTTGACGAGATCCAACTTTATAGATGGAAACTTTAAACCATCACCATGTTTTTGAAAAAAAATATTTTGTAACATCACAAAAGAAATTTTTAATGGCTTCAAAAATTGGTCAAAATTTTTAAAAAGGTCTGAAAAAGAACTGGAAATTGGACATTTAAACATTCAAAACTTTAAGAGAAAGGTAGCGGTTTTGGGGGTGCAGGTGGAAAAAAAAACGTGTATTAAAAAAATTACGAATTTATAATAAACAAGAGGAGCTTAGCCTGGTGGCAGGGTTTTATATAGATTAGACAAGTGGTTCCTAAAGCTGCTGATGGGACAACACTGTAAGCCATGAGGTATGAAGTCAGGTCCCCAGATAATCTCCATGAATCAAATTTATAGTAAAAAAAATGTTTTGGGTAATAGACAAAATTTAAGGTTTTGTGGAAAACCTAAACCTAAGAATTTCCATAAAAAATGGTTTGTGTGGACATATTGAGACTTCTTCGAATATTTTTAAACACTGAACTGTTTTTTTGCTGCATTTCCACCCTCTGTTCACATGCATTTCGGTTAAGAAAACTGCTTTCTAAAGCGAACATAAACACAGACAGGAGATCCAGATGATTTCAGAAACTGCCATGAAGCATTTTGTTTTGTGCAGTTTCACAATTATTTTGTGCTCTAAAACTGAAACAAATACAAAGCTGCTTTAACAAACTTTAGGGCAGAAAGGAAAAAAAAATGTTACAAAATGAAAATCAGCTCGAGTTTGGTGGACTAAATCTGACATCTTCTCATTGTTTTGCTGATTTTTCTTTAAGAAAACAAACAAAAATCTAACAATCTGAGATTATTCATTATTGCTTATTACATAACTACCCAAAACACAAATCTATGAACAGTAATTTGGAGTTTTTGTTGGCAGTTTTGCTTTTCAAAAAAAAAATGCCCTCGTTCTAACAGCAATACAAAATTTGCAAATGAACAGTAAACCTCTAATGACAATGTTGAATATCTTTCACCAGATAAACACTGATTATTTTCTTATTTCAACTATTTAGTTATTTTAGTTGTGTTTACTTCTCTGTGTGGATGTTTGCAGCTTTATTCTGACCTGTTGTATCTCCTCTTCCTCACCAGCCGCCTCCAGCTTCACAGCAACCGAAGCAAAGGGACAACTTGCCATCTGCTGCTGTTCCCTCATCACATGCTACACTGACAAACAGAAAAAGAACAGTTTTATTTGCTATTTTTCATTAAGTAAGAACTCTAACTTTACTGTACGGACTGGCTTTTAAATATGTATTAGAGTTTATTGTCTGCTCTGTTTTATTTTTTATAAACTATATTGTTTAAAAGTTTGGAGCTTTTATTGCCTTTCTTGGAGATTTTGTTTCTTCTTTCCTGCTTTTAAAGCACAACAATTTGGTTAACTACAGTCATTTTAAATGTGCTTTATAAATATGATCCATTTAAAAAGCGTGGCATGTATATTTAATTAGCTCCACTATGACAAACTACATGTACGTTGCAACAATTGTGAGTAATTTTTATTTTTTCATTAATCTTGTCTAGTTTTACTCAACAACCAAGCATTACACACTTTAGCTTCCTGAACTGATAACATACTGTGGTTAGCGTAACCAAGGGTAAAAATAACCCCAACAAAATAAACAAAAACTGTATTATCCCACTCTTCCGGTTACTTGAACACACTCTTAGTCACGTGTTACCGGAGAGGTCATGCTTATAAACTGCTATGATTGTTCGCTAATCAGGAGAAGTTGCTGGAGTAGCTGTGCAGGTCCATCTCAAACAAATGCTTGTTTGGTTAATGGTTCATAGTAAATGCACTTTGAACTTAAGTGCATGAGACTGTATGTTTGGGGTGGCAACTACCACTGTTTTTGGAAGCCATCTGGTGTAGTGGAATGCTGGCATATAGCATGGAAATGGTGAGTCAGTTTGTTTATACCACTAGCATGTTGTTGGTAGCTACTATTGTGGTGTATTTCAATGAGATGGTCTGCTAACTTGATGCTATTAGCATTAGCTTAGTGGCTTTCTATTCTTGTTTGCTGTGGAGGCTGCATTAGAGTGCAAACTTAGCATTCATAACATTCTTTGGTTTGGATTAAGCATTTGGTTCTTTATTTAGATACTGAGTGTAAAATTTATTAAATGTTTGTAAATGATTTGAAATCCAGCACATTTATTTATATACATTGATGTATATTTATTTAACTTAATTCAAATATGACATGTATTTAAATATGCAATCATTTAATAGTGTATTTTATACTGATTAGATGTGTACACATGAAACAAGTTACTTAGAAGAAATTAGGAATAGTAATTAAATTATGGGTTCTCTTTGTCAAATTCAGGCCATGTGCACCCAGTTGGGTCAATCGATGGCAAGCCAGGGTTTCCCCCAGTGTATTATAAGCCTGGCAGGCCGCCAGGCTTTGCTGACCCTGCCACCAGGCTAAGCTCCTCTTGTTTATTATAAATTCGTAATTTTTTTTATACACATTTTTTTTTCCACCTGCACCCCCAAAACCGCTACCTTTCTCTATCTCAACAGTGCCAACAGTGATGAAATTGCGCTGTCCCGCCCCTGCGCAAAGGTCCCGCACGGTGTCATGACGCGTCGTTGTGCAACTCCTAGTTTTTGTAACTTGGCACAGACCGCGCGTGCTGCGCTTCATTCAAAATGGATGATTTTGGTGCTCTAGCAGAGCTGGTTCCCCTGTATCAACATTTATATGAGAGATCACAAGGATAATCAAACAGTTTAAAACTCATGGAAGGAGATTACTGCTGCAGCCGATAAAAAGGAGTGTTTATAGACAACAAAAATCAGTGGGTGGCTTTACAAGACAGAATATAAAGCATGTTTTGTGCTTATTGAAAATATTATCCTTGTTTACCAGTAAAATGATGCTATTAAATTCAGCATTAGATATGCTTTGTTTTGTTGTTACATGTAGTGATCCAACATGCAGCCTGTGCCACAAAAAGCACAGTTCAGTACAGCATCTGTTTATTTTTCAAAGTTCTCTGTTGGTATTCATTGGCCTTGATGTGAGACGTGTGTTGGTGCCTTGTTTGCACTTTTTCATTTATGTTAATTTAATTTATTTGTAAATGTAACATAGATAAGGATTCAAATTAGGTGCAAATAATTTGTATTTATTTTAATTGTATTTTTATTTAAAACAGTATTTCAAAAGTGGCTTTTTGTAAAACTGTAGTCGTGTAAATATTTGGCACAAATATCTCAGAATATTGTATAATAAATAGCCATATTCAACTTTAATCTTTTTTTTTTTTTTTTTTTTACTAAATCATGATCGGCCGGCGATCAACCGGCCATCGACCACCTGCCACCGGGCTTAGCCTCTTTTCTGGGGGAAACTCTGAGGTTACCATCCACAATCCAACAGTCCGACTGAAAGATGCAACCAGGAACTAGAAACAGCCCTCAGGTGCTTGATCAACAGCAACCAGTCTACTTGGAGCAAACATTTATCATGGATTTAATATGCACACAACTCTCACACCTCATCTGCAACCAGTTTTTCTCCTTTTGAAGCTTCTCTGGGCTATAATCCATCTCTCTTCCCTAATGATGAGACGGATGTATTGGTTCCCTCCGTTCAGTCCCACCTTCGCAGGTGCCCCAGAGTCTGGCGCCAGACAAGGGAGGCCCTCCTGCTGAAAAGAACAAGAGGTTTGCTGACCGTCACCGCTCCAGAACACCTGTTTGTCAAGTTGGGCAAAAGGTATGGCTATCCACCAGGGACATTCATATCAAAGACACTCCCAAGAAACTCGCTCCACGGTTCATCGGCCCTTTCTCCGTAGTTAAGATCATCAACTCGTCTGCTGTCCACCTTCACCTACCCGCATCCATGAGAATCCATCCCACCTTCCATGTGTCATAATTAAAACCGGTCACGAGAATCTTGCCCACAGGTTCTGAACTGCACAATTCTCACTTTGTAAATAAACCACTTTCATAGAATCTGCCTCCTGAGTCTGCTTACTCCGTACTGCTCCAGCTTGACATTTTGTGTAACCGTGATAATAATACACGTAGCTGCAAGCTGCAGAGAAGTGGGGAAGAACACAGCTTTAGTGAAGTGACCGTGTGGTCTTATGCCTGTCCAGTTTGTTAAAACTGCTGCCACACCACTTATTTAAATTGGAAGGAATGACTTCAGTAATACTTTAACCAGACCAAGTCATGTACTGTATATAAATTCTTATAAATATTTTCCATTTCTCAAAATGCACTTTTTTCACATTTGAACTCGTAACAGGCCTTCTGGATACACTAGCAAACTAAACAAAATTTTAAAAAAAACTGACTGCAGCTTTACCTACAGACACAATACTGCTTCTGTTGAACTCAGCTTATAAGTTGTAAAATATCATTATGCTATGCTACACATTCATAAATCAATGCATGCATAAAAATGTTCATTTGAAAATGTTCTGACAAAGTATCAACTCTTATGCATAAGTGACAAGCAGTAAAACTATTGAAGATAGCAAAACTGTAAAGAAAAGTTTTAGTTTGACTTGTTTCAGATTGTCAAAAGGGTCATTGACGTATAAGGATTTCCACCAGGCAAAAATTAAAATTTAAAAAATATATTATATATATATATATATATATAATAATCTATTGCAATTGTTAGAACATTTGGTATGTTGTGCACACAGAAATCATAATTAAAAATTAAAATGAGACATTTTTAGAAATTTTTCCTCAATATGAATTGGCTGTAGTTGTCATATATGTCTGTGTTTTGGTTCTGTTAGGATTTAGGTTTTGTTTTGTATGGTTTTGCTTGTCTTGTTTTGGTATTGTTATGTCTGTTTCTTCATTCTCTCCTTACCCTCAGTTTTCTGCTTTTCTGCCACGCCCACCTCCACCTGTCATACCATGGTTGTCACCACCTGTGCCCATTTACCTGATTACCCTCTGTGTTTTATAACCTGGTCAGTTTTTCCACTTCCCCGCTGGATCATTAGGCCCGAGCAGCGACAGCGCCTGCGAAGGCCTATTGTATTTCGTGGAATTCTTATTAGGCCCCGCAGCGACAGCGCTGCGAAGGCCTATTGTATTTCGTGGAATTCTTATTCTTTTTCTTATTATTCTTNTTCCCCCCGAGATCGCAAATTTGGGGGCTTTCCCATATTCAAAAACTCACCAAACTTCACCGAAAGTTGTCCCCCGTGTGAAATCGCGTGATT
>NC_051451.1:4789808-4792160 GCF_001649575.2 Kryptolebias marmoratus | reverse complement strand
ATTTGACTGTTTCATCAGTGTTTGAAAGGAAACTCAAATGTCTCTCTCTCTGGATGTTTTCAGATCAAGAGAGGTCAATTCATCAAGATTCCCCTTTCGCTGAACCCCAAGACAAACATAAACTTTGTTGACTTTAACCAAGAGTTAAATGCCCACCAGCTATGCACCACTAAAGAGTGACCCAGGGTGTCAATTCTGCTGTATCTGATTAATTTTACACTCTGAGAACAAATCCACCAAGACCTGGTTAAACTCAAACTGATAACGCCTTGGTTTCTACAGACATAAAAGGAAAATTAGCACATTCCTTTAGGACTGGAAAGAAAGTACCACATTGCCCCCTGTGGGGGATTCAAAGTTCCTGTTCACCTTTTTGGGACTATCTGATCAAATGTGCATTTTCTAATCTGTTTAAAATAAGTTTCTGCCCTGTAATCTTCATGTTAAAATTGTGATATTGTGCCTAAGTTTTCTATTTTCAGTCGCAAGAACGACCACAGGTCCTTATTTTTAAAATTACGAGATTCACACTTTTCTTTTTATATATATATATATATATATATATATATATATATATATATATATATATATATATATTTATATATATATTCTGTTTGCTTTCACTCATTTGTATATCAGATGTTATATGAGGACAGTACTTTACTGGGTTCTAGCATAGTATATTACATATGTGTTTAAGTAAAAAACAGCCAGTATTAAATTACAAAAAGTTTATAAACATGTAATGTGCTTTTTTCCAATGGTCATTACCCAAGATTCATTTATATCTAAAGGCTCAACTCCATTTGAGAAAAAGTTAAACTAATTACTGATCGAGTGTGTTTCTTCTTTTAATTAGATTTATTTTTGAGGCAAAAAGGTGTAAAGATCGAATCACATTTTTGTTTTTTTCTTTGTCTTTCGTCTAAAAGCATCAGAGTTCTTATCCAAGTATGTGTAATGTCTATTGGTTGAATGCCCACTGAAACGCTTACTTTCTTTTAAGAACAGAGGCCATGAATGGTCTATCGGAGTAGGAAACACAATCCCCTGGCTTTGTTTAAAAGCCCAAGACGCTCTTCCGCCCTCCTCTTGGGCTCTTCTTCATCTTGTCCTTCTTCGCTCACCCTAGCTTCTTCATCCTCGTCTGTGTATTTGTTTAAACTTCGTAAGTTTTAATTTATGATTCTTGTGTTTTTCCGCTTCACCACCTTCATCATATTTATCCTTCGAGCCAAATTTTCCGTTGTTCCGTTTTTCCCAGTTTATTTTGCCGGTCATAACTGACTTTAATTTAGGAAAAGTTAAGTGAAATTAGTCTGAACTTTAGTTGAACTCTGTTGCGAGACTCTGTGAGACAAAGACTTTTCAATATCAGCCTCACCATAAATCAGCTTTGAACGTTCACCTGTCTACCGAGGACAAGCAGCCGACTGCCTCGACCACCAGAACTGGCCCGAAGGTTCTGCTCAGCTCCCACTGACCGAAAAGTGTTCTGAAGTTGATACCTTTTGGCCACCTTTCATCAAATCAAGGCCTAAAGATTCCTAGCGAAAATTAATCTCTCTGTCGGATGAAATCTCTAAACTTTTTGCCCGTGTACTTCTGGTGAACGGCTACAGGTTTTGGCTGCAATTTATTGATGTCTCACTCCAGTTGCCTAAATCCATAGTAATAATTGTAACTTTCATCACGTAAAGTTATCTTTTCAAACCCCCTTTTTGCCTCAAAGTTTTAACTTTGTTGGTTTAATCTGACTCTCTTGTTCAACTTCTATGCTGATTCAACACCTCATGTCAATATTTTGGTACCTAATTCAAACATTCAGTCATTTTTCATAACCTGCTACAACTTGTGATATATTTGGTTGGCCAATAAATGTCACATAAATGGTGCAAAACCTATTTCAGTTGTGTGTTAACCCTCTAAGGTCTAGGGTGAAACTGGACGTTTTTGGACTATTTTAAATTTGCATTATATTTCACCCTAAAAGTGGTTTAACCTGCCATGTTTGGAGTCATTTTTTTCAGCACAGCCTCCCAAGTGTGAATTTTAAGTAATATTTTACTTTTGACCTACTGTATTAACACAACAGACCTACAATCGCACAAAAAACATAAAATTCGAGTGGAAATTTCTTTGTTTTTTTTACTATAAAAATACAACTTAGAATGCAAATATAATCAGTAATATTCATAAAAACGTGAACAAATTGAGCAAACAACAAAGTTATATAGACTTTCTCCATTAAAATGCTGACAATTTCTTAGGCGTTTTTTAGACAAAAGAATCAGGAGTTCTAAAAATTGCCATAAATCCTTTGGGCTACTGATATAAACAGTTTCTGTCCAA
>NC_051451.1:4768158-4789390 GCF_001649575.2 Kryptolebias marmoratus | reverse complement strand
TTTTTTTTTTTTTTTTTTTGGCGCCGCCGAACTTACTTTAATTTTTGCGCCTCTTTCTTCTTTTTATTGTAGATTTTTAGTCGTTTGACAGAAAACGTTGAGCCTCCGTCAGATTGGAGAGGAGGGGCTGTTTTTTCATTCGGCTCGGTTGGGGGTGAGATCAGACGGAGGATGGCGGAGTTTTCTCCCGGTTTTGGCGCTTCTCGCTCTAACGCGCTGAAAATATGACAATGATTTTTAAAAAAAATATGTGTCAGGAATAATTTCTCATAACTCTGGTTTTCCTTGGCCTATCGAGATTATTTAAAAACTAGTGTAAAGCTTGAAGTCTGGACTTTCGACACAGATTAAAACGCAGTGTCTGAGAGGGCAGATCTTTCCCGCCAGAGCGTTTTAAACCGGTCATGTGACTTGGACGCGCCGGCGTGTCCGTCGACTTTGAAGAGTTAATATAATTATGATCTTACTCTGAAGTTAAGAACTCATGGTTTAGGGTAACTTAATTTTTGAGACTGATAAGCATATAAATCCCAGGTTTATATAAATTTTCCCTCTGTCCGAGGGTGGTGCTCCGTGTTAAAAACTTATGAACTTTTAACGATTCATAACATCTCCATCATATTTCATGTACCCTCCTACAGGATTGTGAAACTGCAGCATACTTTCAGAGTCAGATTGCAAAACATCACAGTAAACTATATTTGGGACTACATGGTCTAAAATTCCAGACTTGTAGAAATCTTAAGTTGTTGCTTCTGTAGCAAAGGTTAATTTTTAGTGCTATTCATAAAATGTGGACACCCCACAATGTGTTTGCTTTATTGTATGTTTGGTTTATAAGCAATAGTTTGATCTTTAGTCTGTACTTAAACTTGGAGATATCCCAAACCTCAAGGTTACACTTTGTATGTAGTGGCACTTTTGTGCCACCAGAGGGCATCACTTGTGGTGAGTTGAATGTTTGTGAAAGCACACAGAGAGAGAAGTAAACAAATTCCGTTGTGGAAGCTGTATGCCATGTTGTGAGAAAATAAAACCACCTGAAAATCACCGGACATCATCCTTCTTCTTAGAAAGTTCAACAAAATTTGGTAGCAGAAGATGGTTCAGCGTTGCTGTGGATGGCAGTGAGTTTGTGAAGACATTCAAGCATAAAGATCAATGAAGGAGGTGGAGCAGCTACAGGAAAAGC
The DNA here is from genome assembly GCF_001649575.2 of Kryptolebias marmoratus. Classification (NCBI taxonomy): domain Eukaryota; kingdom Metazoa; phylum Chordata; class Actinopteri; order Cyprinodontiformes; family Rivulidae; genus Kryptolebias; species Kryptolebias marmoratus. The sequence continues at coordinate 4,788,198 of NC_051451.1, read as the reverse complement.
TAAGTGAAGCTTTGGTGCATCTATGGCATGAACAGCCACAGGATGTGTGAAATTGTAAGGCCATCTAAAAAGCACACGCTGATATGATTAACAAACAAGTATTGAAAAGGAAGAAGAGGACATAGCCCGCACGTTTTTGCTAAAACTAATAACTAAAGGTAACTGTGTTTGACAAAGCCAGCAGCAGTGACTGATAGCAGAAGTTGTCACCAGTCAGGATGCAGAGGCACTGGCCAGCTTACAAAAACAGTATGCAGCTTTTCAACAAAGTTTTAAAGACTAAAAAGCTGAAAGGTATGCAGAGCAGGGATGATAGACTGGGGGAAGGCTGTGTTAAAGCAGGCCGTGAGACATTGATCATCCCAGCTGAACAAACAAAAACAGTGAAGTGTCGTGTTAGAGCAGGTGCACTCCCAGGCACTCAAGGTGTATTATTTGAGCCAAGTCAACACACCCAGCTATCAGATGGGTTCCAAATCAGAAGTTGAGTGTTATCGCTAAAAATGGAGGTTGGTTGCTTGTCACATTCCCAGTTACGAACAATAGTACATTTGACATCCATTTACCAGCCAGAGCCATACATGGGGAAACACAGACCGTTAAAACCATCTATCTTGCATATATAAGACCTGCTAATGTCAGCCAAGTAGACATCTCAAACCTGAATGACACATACCAAGACAAAAGGACAAACAGAGAAAACTGTGGCAAAACAATAAAAAGGGGGTGACTTTGAGGATAGTTGGGATCCCCCTGCCCCCCTTTACCACCTCCTTTCAATGCACTAAGAGAAAGTTGAACAGCTCTTAAGAGAGAAAAAACAAGCTTTTGCTTGTGACCAGTATGATGTTGGGACCATTATGACTCTTCAACTCAAAATCAGACTAAGTGATCCCACTCCTGTCAAAAATACATACATCTCGGTCCCTATGCCACTCCATAAAGAAGAAAAGGTATATTTGGAGGACTTGTTAAATAGGGGCTGGATCAAAAAGTCCAAGTTGTCATACTCCAGTCCAATAGTCTGTGTGCGGAAAAAAGATGTAGGTCTGCGGCTGTGCTGTGATTATCAAGAGCTGAATACAAAGTAATTCCCAGATCCACACCCAATACCCCACATTCAAGATATGCTGAACAGTCTGAAAGGGAGCGCCTGGTTTTTAGTCCTCGACCAAGGCAAGGGTTATCACCAGGGCTTCCTGGAAGAGTCCAGCTGTCCCTTAACTGCTTTTATTACACCCTGGGGCCTGTTTGAATGGGTAAGAATCCGTTTTGGTTTTTCTTCAGCACTAGCAATGTTCCAGAGGTCAATGGAGGAGTGTTTGTGGGAGTTGAGGGATGAAATCTGTCTGCCATACTTCAATGATAATCTTGTGCATTCACAGACCACCTTCATTACTTGAGAGATGTTCTGCGCTGCTACCAAAGCCATGGGGTGAAGTTGGCTCCCCGGAAATGTGAGTTGTTCAAGAAATGGGTGCGTTTCCTGGAGAAATTAGTCACACCAGAGCAGTGGTTCCCAAACTGTGGGGCAGTGTTTCACTGTAAAGATGGTTTGTAGTTTGTTTTGTTGCAACCTGAAGTGTGAAATAAACTTCAGTGGAGTTTGAAAACAAAATATGTGATTATGTCTGGTTGAAGAATGTGTGTGCCCAGTTGACTTTTTTTTGGGGGGGCGGATTTTATTGTAATCCATAGGGGGGGCCCAGAAGAAAATCTTTGGGAACCACTGCACTACACTGTTACACTATGGATCTCCCAAAGATTGCCCCAGTTCAGGCCCTAAAACAGCAAAAGCCCTCCACCATTGGCGAGTTAAGAAAGTTGCTAGGATTTATCTCATATTATTGCAGTTATATTCCAAACTTCTCTCAGATAGCGAAGTCTCTCTTTGACCTTCTGGCCAATGACAACAAAGCAAAAGAGAAACAGGAACAAACACAACAGGCAAAAGAGAAACAAAGTGGAAGAGGCCAAATGCCCTCATCCCAGAGAATCACTTGGTCCACAGAGCAGCAGCTTGTACTTATCCAGCTCATTGACTTTCTTTCACAGCCCCCAGTGTTAAGTTATCCTAACTTTGAAGAGCCTTTCATTTTGCACTGTGATGCTTCACAGGGGGAGCTTGGGGCGGTGCTATATCAGCTACAACAGGGAAAACTGGTGGCTATTGTATATGGCTCAAGAAAACTTTCCAACCCTGAGAAGAATTACCACCTCCATTCAGGCAAGTTGGAGTTTCTTGCCCTGAAGTGGGCCATATGTGAGCGGTTTCAGAACTTTCTATACTACTCTCCAACATTCACTGTCTATACTGACAATAATCCTCTCACATGCGTTCACCACAGCCAGGTTGAATGCAACAACACAGAGGTAGGTGGCCAAACTTCCAGTTTGTGATCAAGTACCGCCCTGGGAGAGCCAATAAGGATGCTCATGGCCTCTTGCATTTGGCTATAGATATGGAGGAGTACATGACCAACTGTACACAGGATGTACTTCCTGAGGGGATGCACAGTGTAACCCAGTCAGTCACTGTAAAATCCCAGAAGAATGAACTGTGGCTTTGCCCATTGATCATCAATATTCTCATTAAGGAGGCAGGTCAGGAAGTCAGTTAAGTGGTGAAAATACCAAAAACAGTTCTCAAAGAGGCCCAAGAAGAGGATGCAGTGATAGGGAAGGTGCTTTGTTATGTGAGATCCAAACAATGGCTTAAAGGTGGGCAACAGCTCAACAGTAAAACTGCAGCACTAGGAAGAGAGAGACACAAATTGCACGTGGGAGCTGATGGACTGCTGTACAGAAAAACAACCAACCAACAGCTGCTCTTGCCGCAAAAGTTCCATAAGCTGGTCTGTAAAGAGCTGCATGAAAAGATGGGCCACCTGGGTGTGGAGAGAGGGATGAATCTCATAGGAGATTTTGCCCCCCGTCATATTTTAAGCACGTTAGAGCGAGAAGCGCCAAAAACGGGTAGTTCTCAGGAGAAAACTCCCCCATTCCCCGTCTGATCTCACCCCCAACCCAGCTGAATGAAAAAACACCCCCTCCACTCCAATCTGATGGAGGCTCAACGTTATCTGTCAAGCGACTAAAAATCTACAGGGAGAAGAAGAAAGAGGCGTAAAAATTAAAGGAAGTTCGGCGGCGCCAAAAAAAAAAAAAAAGAACTGCAAGAGTGAGTTATGTGTTTTGTGATATTTAGCGTGTTTGGATTTTATAGTTAGTGTCATTTAGACTGGGGCAGACAGTGAAGACTTTGTTGATTAACTAGGTGATCCATTGCTTTATTTTAGAAAATGATTACTGGAAACAGAATCACATTTTGTCTGTCTCCCTTCCAGCCAAAATAATAACAAGAGACAGATTCAGATCCATATTTTGGAAGCATATTTTGAGCATGCATCAGGATATATTTTATAACATTTACCTGAATGATCCTGCATGAACAGGACATAGAAAATGACCAAAACTAAGAATGTGATGTGCCCCTCTGCCTTGTTTTGGACAGAAACTGTTTATATGAGTGGTACAAAGGATTTATGGCAATTTTTAGAACTCCTGATTGTTTGGTCTAAAAAATGCCTAAGAAATTGTCATCATTTTAATGGAGAAAGTCTATATAACTTTGTTGTTTGCTCAGTTTGTTCACATGTTTATGAATGTTACTGATTATATTTACATTCTAAGTTGTAAAAACATTTCATTAAGTATGTTTGTGGTTTTTACAGTAAAAAAACTAAGAATTTTTCACTCGGATTTTATATTTTTGTGTGGTTTTAGGTCTGTTGTGTTAATACAGTACGTCAAAAGTTAAAAATGACTTGAAAATCACACTTGGGAGGTTGTGCTGAAAAAAAACTACTCCAAAGATGGCAGGTTAAACCACTTTTAGGGTGAAATATAAAGGAAATTTAAAATAGTCCAAAAACGTCCAGTTTCACCCTAGACCTTAGAGGGTTAAGTAAATGTTTTCTGGTGTCTGCAAAATGACCTGTTTCAAAAACCTTGAAATTGTTGCATCACAATTCTTGTTACCTAGCAACCCCAAGCCAAGCCCAGCCCCTCACCTAGGATCCCAAGTGGAGCTCCACCCACTTCATTACAAGAAGACCATCATGTTTGTTCTGCTGGTTTTACTGCTGAATGGTGTCTGCTGGGGTGGGGAGTATGGTTCATATTCAGCGTCTCCAATGCTGACACACAGAGTAATGTGCATACACCCTCTTGCACGTGAACAAACACTCCCGCCAGCAGAAAGAGTGCACAAAAAAACAATATGGCGCAAAAACAAAGCAAGCCAGAATATCTCAGTTTTTTAAACATGCTGAGAGTCGCTCTGATGGCAGCACTTTATCTGCTGCGAGTAGCACCAGGAGTAGCTTTCCCACTCCTGGTTCACCTGAAGAAGATCCTAGAACACAAAGTAGCCCAAGTGCTTCATGCCTGTGGAGGACCAAAACTGACATAATTAAATAGAAAAACAGAAATATATAAAATGCACTAATTATTTTAAAAAAGGAGAACTTCACTCCATGTTTTATAATTTTATTGACATTCTTATTTTTTCGGTTTCGCATAACTTAAATTGTACTGTTTATAAAAATATATTCAAATATATTCCATTTAAATATATTCAAGACCAGTTCCTTGGGGGAAACACTGCAGCAATGTGCCTGAGATGCTGCTAGTTTACTCTAAATGCCATTAGAAGAAGGAGAAAATTTGAGCAGTAGCCTTAGCAAAATGGCCTCAGAGTTTGAATTAATAACAATATAAATGTAAGTCAGATCTGCAGGGTTTATCCTTCAGCGAGTTTTTATGTTTTGAGACGGGACACTGAGTTGGGGGGTGTGGCCAACAGCATCTTATTTGCAAAATAGCGATGTAGCAAACAGGCAGAACTGGTCAGGTGAAATCTCAATATCTGAGAATGATTTTGTGTATTAAATGTAATGAACATGTTTAGTATAGCCCACAGACTCTGCGTTCAAAAACTCAACATACTGTTGAACCACTTGACTACATGGCAACAACACATCCCACATTTGACAGCGGGGGGGGGGCTGTGGTGGAAGTTGTTGGTTTTTGGAGGGAGAGAGGAAGACGGCGCCCGGGGCAGCGTAGTGAAAACAAACAACGTCTGTGCTGGCTGTAAATGTTTAGCTGGAGTTATTAAACCCTTCTGTTCTACACCTCAACGCCACCGCGTGCTTTCTTCATACCTATTTGCCCCCGTGACGGAAAAGTGAGGGAGTTAACCCCAAAGGCGAGACACACTTCGGCCCTGGAGGAAGTATCTCCCCTGCGCTCTCGGACTGCGGTCAGAAGACATAAGCAGGAAAGGTTAACACTGGCGACCACAAAGGGACCTCACGTTAAAGGGCAATTGGTGAGCATTGCGTAAGAAAAAAAAAAATAAGCGGCTAGCGATAAAGCCGAGTGACTGTATTACACCGCTGCGTAAGAACTCCAAGATGGAGGCCGCTCGTCCCCCCCCGTGAAAACTACGGGCTTGAAACTAATTATTCCAAGCCTTTTATGTCATTGGACATGCCTCCAGAGGGTAAAGAGTGTAGGTAAGTGACCGAAGACATGACGGTGGGGAAATGTGAACATTATAACCCTTTCCTTTGTGACGATCGCTGTGTTAGCTCACACGCTAAAAGAGGGAACATGTTTACAATGCACCCCAGCCCCGCCCAGCGCCGGGTTAGCTCTACAAACCCATTTATTGACGCCAAATTTCGAGGTTATGCCTGTGCGGGAAATACGGACAACGGCGCACATGGTTATCCAGCCCCCACACTACAAATGAGGGATTTTAATTCCAACCCGTTTTCTCCAGCTCATATGCGAAACTTTGTGCACAGTACACCAGCCCCAGTTGATCCAGCGGCTTACAACACGGAACAATGTACACCTTTCCATAATTTGAATGAAATCACAAGATACGAGCCAACCATTGTGTGGCCCCAGCTGCTTGAAAAAACAAATAAAACCTGTTTCATGTTGCCACAGCCCCTATCTGACAGTGAGGAGGATGGAGACCCTAGAGAGAGGGTCCCCACCTTACGTCCGGGCCAATACAACGGTACCTCACCCTGGAAAGAATTTCTGCACAGGTTTGAAAGCTGTGCTGAAGCCAACCACTGGTCCGAAAAGTCAAAGACAGTACAGCTGAAATTCTACCTTGTTGGCGCAGCAGGGGCAATTGTCCACAGAAATCCCTGCTCCTCCAAGTGGGACTATCACCGCCTAATGGACAAACTGGAAACTGCATATGGTCCATCCTCTGATCCTGCCGCTGCAGTTGCAGTAGAACTGAGACAGTGCATATGAAATAGCTCATATTTATGAAACCACAAAAAGGGCTGCATCTTATGTCACTAATGTTATGCAGTCAGGAGCCCACAACATGGTTGAACGTCGGCCCAGAGCTGCCGTGGTCAGAGCCAGTGACAAATGTGAAAGTGTTATTAATACTACACGTACAACCAGTCTGTCACCCAACCGGGTTGCCACACACACACTACCAGCCTTCAACCGCAAAAGCTCTACAAGGGGGGAATCCGCTGCCACAACTGTCAAGGTTGGGGTCACATCCAGAAGTAGTGCCCCTCCCCTCATAAAACCACCAAAGCTTTGGCATTTAATCGCCCCTCTGGTAACACCCAAGAACCCACTGTGCTTCACCTGAAAGACCAAAGCCAGGACATGAGTATGGACATGTGTTCTCTACTGGGCCGGCTGACTTAGGCCGAACTGACCTCGTCCAGCACGATATCATACTGCGTCCAGGTGCTCCGATCAAACAACCTTCACGTAAAATGGCAAAAGAGAAGCAGCAATACGCCGACCTGCAGGTATACGAGAGCCTCCAGCACAGTCTCGCTCAGAGTAGCCACAGCAGCTGGGCCTCACCCATAATTATGGTACGGAAGAAGGATGGGACGTACCGTCTCTGTATTGATTACAGGGCCCTTAATGAGGGTACCATACCAGATGCGTACCCTCTGCCCCGCATCCAGGATACATTGGACACCCTGTCTACGGCCAAGTGGTTCAGCACGTTGGACCTCACCTCGGGGTACTGGCAGGTCGAGCTGATGCTGAGAGCACGCAAAGCAGCTGCATTCTGCACCAAGACAGGCCTCTTTGAATGGAATGTTATGCCATTTGGATTATGCAACGCTCTGGCGAAATTCCAACGACTGATGGACCGCGTTTTGGCTGGCATGCAGTGGGAGACCTGTCTAGTCTACCTGGACTACATTATCGTACTGGCAAAGAATGCACCAGAGATGCTACAGTGGCTTGGCCAGGTGTTTCACAGACTCCAACAAGCTAACCTGAAATTAAAACCTGCTAAATGCTGCCTCTTCTGCCGCCATGTTGCCTACGCAGGCCACATAGTGTCCGAACATGGTGTGGCTACTGACCCCAGCAAAGTCCAGAAAGTCCAGATGTGGCCCACACCATCATCCATTCAGGAGGTCCGGCGTTTCCTTGGTTTGGCCTCGTACTATCGCCGATTTGTGAAAGACTTTGCATCTATTGCTGAACCCCTCCATAACCTAACCAAGAAAAATGCTCGTTTCCAGTGGCATGCTGAGCATCAGGATGCTTTTGACGAGCTGAAGTGTCGCCTCATCTCAGCCCCCATCCTCGGTCACCCTCTGGACTGTGGGGAAATGATACTCGATACTGATGCGAGTGACGCCAGCATTGGAGCTGTACTGTCACAAATGCAGGAGGGTGTAGAACGAGTGTTGGCTTATGGCAGCCGCAAGTTGGCAAAGACTGAACAAAACTATTGCACGACGAGGAGAGAACTTCTGGCAATAGTGGATTTCACATCTCATTTTTGCCAGTACCTCCTCGGCCGGCCATTTAAGGTGCGTACGGACCATAGCACTCTGCGCTCGTTGACCAGAATGAGAGAGCCAGAAGGACAGTTAGCCCAATGGCTGGAAAAGCTGGCTGAATATGATTTTGAGATCATTCACCGTCCGGGTCGGGAGCATGCAAATGCAGATAGTCTTTCCCGAAGACCCTGCCGCCAGTCCTGTCCATGTAAAATGCAAAACCCCTCCACACAACCCAAAAACTTATGTCATCAGGCTATCCAGTATGATTTGAACTCTGAACCCTGCTCCCTGTCACCGAGTTCAGTGGGGGTAGTGGACTGACTGACTTCTGCAGCGGTTTGTCCAGTGGGAGTAAGTCCAAACACCACTACATCAGACACAGAGACTTCAGACCAAAACATTCCTACTGATATGGACAAATTGCACCAGAACATTCAGACTGAGGAATGCACTATGAAATTGACTGAGAAAATATATGTGGCTAAGACCCTTGATACTACTACCTTGTTTCGGGGCTGGACCATGGAGGAGTTGGGCCAGGCCCAGGAAGATGATGCGGACATTGCACCCATACGCACCTGGATGAAGGACAGCGATAAGCGCCCTCCATGGTCTGTTGTCGCACCATGCAGCCCAGCCACTAAGACCTACTGGACCCAATGGAGACGCATCTACCTCAGGGATGGAGTTCTGGTCCATCGCTTCTATTGCCTTGATGACACCCAATTCTTCCCACAAATTGTGCTGCCACGTAAGCTAATACTTGATGTGATGGTGCAGATGCATGAGGGGCCAGTAGGTGGACATTTTGGTGTAGAGCGGACCCTGGCCAGATTAAGAACCCGGTACTACTGGTACCACATGAGAGAGGATGTGGCCCTCTGGTGTAAAACCTGTACCAGCTGTGCATCAAGGGCTCGTCCCCAGAAGACACCACAAGCTCCTATGGGGACAGTCCGGGTGGGAGCACCTATGGAACGTGTGGAACTGGATATTATGGGACCCCTAAATGAAACAGAGCGTGGAAACCGCTACATGCTTATGATGCAAGATTATTTCACAAAGTGAACCGAAGCATTTTCTATTCCAAATGAGCAAGCTGTGACCATTGCTGGCGTGGTTACTAGTGAATGGGTGTGCCGCTATGGAATACCTCTCGCCTTGCACAGTGACAAGGGGCGCAATTTCGAGTATGAGGTGTTTCAAGGCATATGGAGTTTGCTTGGGATAGACAAGACTCACACAACACCTTTCAGACCGCAGTCAGATGGTTAGGTTGAGCGTTTCAATGCCACCCTCCAAAAGATCCTGGCCACCACAGCAGCACACTTTCATTGGGAATGGGACCTGATGATTCCTTATGCTGTCATGGCCTACAGGGCGACCAAACATAGTGCTACAGGTTTCACTCCAAACTTTATGATGTTTGGCCGAGAAGCAAGTGAACCGGTAGACCTTGTTGCAGGTTTGCCTCCTGATCCAGAAAGCCATCCTACTGCTCCAGAGTATGTGCAGCAGATGCGGGAATGATTGGAGCTTGGCCATTGAATCGCTAGAGAAGCCCTGGGGGACTCAGTCATGCGAGCAAAGAGACAGTATGACAAAAACTGTTGCCGCACACAATATAAGGTTGGAGACCCTGTGTGGTATCTTGTTAAAGGGACACGTCATGTCAAGGGCAAAGTCAAAAAGTTCCTCCCGTCATACGAAGGACCATTTTTCATCCTTGGACAACTGGAAGACCTAGTTTACCGGATACAGAAGAACCCAAAGTCCAAAGTGAAAGTCGTCCATCATGACCAGTTGAAGCGTTACCGCAGCTGGGAGCCCCTGGACAACACATGGGTCCTGGATCAAGTTCAACACTGGGAACCCTCCGAGGTTCTACCACCCTGCTGCCTATCTCAACTGTAGCCGATCCCAACGCAAGTGTGTTTGTCCCATCCTCCTCTTCCCATTTATGCCATGAGGATGGTGGGGGTGTGGTGGGCTTTCACCTCCCTTGGGCCCGCCGGTTTGACGATCTAGGCATCGGCGAAGAGCACCGGACCGGAACGGCACATGGATATTTACAAGTGGGACTATGGATCCAGTTTAAGGTTTGAGCTGTTTAAGCTAAAACTGTTCAACCGGGTTATATTTCTCTGTTTTCTTTTATTAATGTTCAGTTGTTTAAATGTAAAAAAAAAAAAAAGAGAAGAGAAAAGAAAAGGCAAAGAACATGTTCTGCCATATCTGTTTTCATATCTGACAGAGGTTAGTTAGTGTCCTGCCCGGCTGTCATAAATTCTGCTAAGTAAGTTCTTTCCCTCTCTAGGGCATGCAAATGCTTGGTTCTGCACATGTAGGTACACCTTGAATGAGCTCATTATATCGCTGGGAAATGTGAGTTGATGCAATACCTCATCTTTGTGTAATGATGATTGACACAGTTGTCTCTTGTGAGCCATAGGAATTGTGAATCAGTTTTTTTAAGCACTGTAAGTCTGGAGTGGAATTATTGCTTAATTGCCATCCAGAGTGGGGGTAGTGTTGCAGAGGGTGCCTCAGTTATGTGTGATGGTGAGCGGTGTGTGTGTGTGGGGAGGGGGCTGTGGCAGAAGTTGTTGGTTTTTGGAGGAAGAGAGGAAGACGGCGCCCGGGGCAGCGTAATGAAAACAAACAACGTCTGTGCTGGCTGTAAATGTTAGGCTGGAGTTATTAAACCCTTCTGTTCTATACCTCAACACCACCACGTGCTTTCTTCATACCTATTCACCCCCCGTGACGAAAAAGGGAGGAAGTTAACCCCGAAGGCGAGACCCACTTTGGCCCTGGAGGAAGTATCTCCCCTGCGCTCTCGGACTACGGTCAGAAGACGGAAGCAGGAAAGGTTAACATATGAATAAACCAAAACTCAGGACAAATATTTATTTTTAATAAATTGTAATCTTTGTGACAATTCACAGGAATGTGTTGCACAACTCAATGTGAGACACTTGATGTCAGTCATTATGGATGGCCCAAACTTCAACCTGAAAATGTTGGAGCTTCTTCAGAGTGAACAATCAGAGCTTCATGGGGATGCACAACACATTCATGTTGGCAGTTGTGTTCTGCATACCCTTCATAATGCAGTGAAGCCAGGATTCACAATATGGCAGATAGACAAGCTCTTGCGGGCCAAGCACTACGTTTTTCACAATATATCAGCGTATAGCGAAGATTACAACAGCACCACAGGATCCTCTGTCTTTCCCCAATCTTTCTGCGGCCATCTGTCATGAAACGTGGAGACAGAGGTGAACCCAGAACGCAGACTCAAAGCTGATGAAAATGAAAAACTAATTTATTAACTAAAGAAAACAGTCAAAACAAAAGGGCTGACGTGACAGCAAAACAAACAAAGACTAAATCCAAAAAAACGAGAGAACAGGGCATGGCAAGGAGCAAGACACAAGGAGACCAAAACGGAACGACAAGCATGACAAAACGCAATGACCCAGTGATAAGTGACAAAACAGAGACCGGTTATAAAGACAGAGGGAAGATGATTATGGGATGCAGCTGTGGACTGAACGAGGAGCAGGTGAGGTGGGCGTGGCAGGCATGGGTGGAAAAATACTGGGGAGGTGAATGGTGACGAGGCATGAAATCCAAAACAGCATGAACAAGAAACAAACAAAGAACCAAAACACTTACATTCATGACACCACCGGTGGGTAGAAAATATCCCTGTGGCTGAGAGAGCTGTTGATTTATGGCTCATGCTCTTAACATACATTGATGGTGTTGAAAAGAAAAAGGTGCCAAGCTCCAACACTGCCTCATATGACTCAATTTGTGCAGCACGTAGCAATGACTTTACAGTACCGAAACTCTTGTTCTTCTTGTCAGTGGCAAGAATCTTCAGCCCATTTCTGACTAAATATCAGACAAACGAGCCTGTGCTGCCTTTTTTGGCTAAAGATCTGACAGAGCTCCTGATGGTACAAAATTATAATTACTGGGGAGACTCATCAATTCATTTAAATGTAAATAAATTCTTTCAGTTGACAGTTGTAGTTTGATTAACATCTTCTCTTGTCATTTTAAGGGTTTATTGCGGCGATTTATCAAAAGGGAGCTTTTAGAAGATAGAGGCCCACTGCACCTGATCAAAATTCAAGTGTCAGAGGAGAAGAATTGAGTCTGTCTTGAAAATATTGACATTGGCCTGGATACTAAATCTGCCCTTAAGGTCGTTTTTGTGCAGATTATTTCTAATTCTAGCCCTAATGTAGCTCACCGGCATGTTGTTAGCTTGCAAACTTTAAGTCCATGAACTGCATTTTATTTAAAATGTTTTTTTTTCTTCACTTAATTTATAAATAAATACTGGATACACACATTATTGATCTTACCTGGGATGCTTCGCTTGAGCTGATAGCGCCACCCAGTCCACTGTCGTTCCAGCAATCTTTAAATTCCCCCCCGTGGCGTTATTTCAACACTTTTCTACTTGTACCCACAAACTTGAATTTGTGTCCACACAGAAGAGAAGACTTCGTAGTCGCAGAAATTAGAGTTGTATTAACAAGTCTTTGCACTCACAGCTTTTAGATCAACAAAAAAAAAACAATCCTAATACGCACAATTTCTCAGACTCACATATACAACAGACAGATAATGATGGCCTACTATAACAGCTTCAACTCATCTGGGAAGGCTTTCCACAAAGTTTAGGAGTGTGTTTATAGGAATTTTTGACCGTTCTTCCAAAAGGGCATTTGTGAGGTCAGAAATTGATGTTGGACAAGAAAGCCTGGCTTGCAGTTGCCACTAAAATTCTTACCAAAGGTGTTGGCACAATCAGACAAGTACCATTCTCCAGGCAATCACCAAAACCAGACTCGTCCATCAGATTGCCAGACAGATTTGTCACTCCAGAAAGCACTTTCCCACTGCTCTAGAGTCCAGTGGCAGCATACAGTACTTTACACCACTGCATCCAATGCTTTGCATTGCACTTGGTGATGTAAGGCTTGGATGCAGCTGCTTGGCCATGGAAACCCATTCCATGAAGCTCTCTATGCATTGTTTTTGAGCTAATCTGTGTGCCTCATGAAGTTTGAAGGTCTGAGGAATGTTGGTGATCGTTGTGATCTTTGTACTGTGCACTGGGATTTTACGTGGCTTACCACTTTGTGGCCCAGTGGCTGTCATTCCCAATTGGTTTCAGTTTGTTAAAATACCACCAATAGTTAACTGTGGAATATTTAATAGCGAGGTAATTTCACAACTGGACTAACTGTACAGGTGGCATCCTATACCAGTACCACACTGGAGTTGCCCAGAAACACAAATCAGTTTAAAATTTGTGAGATTTTGTAAACCTCTGTGAGGTTCTGTTTAACATAGCACTGAGTTGACAAAAAGCTCAATGTCAGTTCCTCCTTATGTATTAAATGTACAGTAAGCTGTATTCTCAGTATACTGTCCATATAGACTGACTGAAATGTAATTGTGCATGTATGAACATTACATTTTCTGAAGAAAAAGAATACAAGCAGAAGTGAAGTTGTATAGGCCTTGCCAGCCAAATATCACTAGCTATCCAGAGAGCTAAACAGATTGAATGCAGAAACTACAAAGACTCGGGGATGACATCTTGAAGAATTTACTGACATCAATTTTCTGTGAAACTGTAACAGGATAAGCAAGAAATACATGTAAGTATCATTGCTGCGATAATAATGTCAAAATCACTACATACACAATTTTCATACACAGACAGGTATTCTTTCAGTTAGCTTAGCAACAAACAGAGTTTACTTCAAACATAAAAATGCATAAATTCTCCCCAAATGAAAGTGTCTGCAGTAACTACTCTCATCTATGATTGATTCAACTTATAATACTCACAGATGATGCTTTAGCAGGCAAGAAAACAACATAAGCAGGGCTGAGGAGCTGCCACGTGGCTGCAACTGTGCTGTGCTTCCGTTTACTACTTCTTCTACTGATTTTTTGATAACTAACCAAGAATGGCCACTGGATAGCATAGTTTAGCAAAAAAAATAAGACGATAACGGCAAAACAGTGAACATAACAGAACTGGTTTATGAAATGCAGTAAGATACAAATTACATAAATCAATTTAGCATTTTCAAAATTTAAAGAAAACATTTTTTTATTGCAAACTAGACAGTTTTTTCAGTGACTGTCAATCATTTGTTTAAAGAATTGTATGGAAAATAACTGGAGGCTGGTTGTTTTATCTTCTGAAGAAACACGTTAGAGTTTCTGATTGAGCCCAGCAGGTTTCTCAGGAACAGTTGGGCATTGAGGTTTTTAATCTGAGCTCAGTCAGCAAGGTTCAACTAAAATCTTCTAGAGCTACAACTTAATTTTTCCAGTGTCCTCTTTGATTAAACATTTACCATCTTCATCCTTACCATCAAACATGTTTACCAACTACTTTCGTGCTTATAATTTAACATACACTATACTGCCATAAGTATTTGCTCGCCTCCCTTCAGACATATATGAACTTGAGTGCCATCCCATTCTTAATTCATAGGGTTAAATATGATGTTGGTCCACCCTCTGCAGCTATAAGAGCTTCAACTCTTCTGGGAAGAGGATGCCAACTTTCTGCAGAGTCAATTACTACAGACCTCCAAACTTCATGTGGCCTTCAACACACCTGATTACCTTTTCATATTCTACAGAAGCCTGTTACTCACCCATTGATTCAAATCAGGTGTGTTGGAGCAAGAAAACAAGTAAAACATGCAGGATAGTGGCACTTGAGGACCAGGATTGCCCACCCCTGACAGATAAATAATAATATACAAGACAGCCAGCCTGAGAAGATGCTGAATCAGAGAAAGACAAAGCTAAAGAAAAGGATGATTGAGAGATGTGTAAATTGTCAAGGATCATCTGCATTTGCTTAAGTGAGGCTCCTGCAGGTAAACAGAAATGTAGCTTTTGCTCTGATGAGAAAAAAATATTTTAAAAACAGCATTTCTGTTCAAGTGCAAACAGAACATCAGAATGATGTTGACAGAGGTGTGAGGTATTAAGTTAGAAACAGTGCTGTGCATTTGTGGGCAAATGTCTGCAGTCATGTGTTTCCGTGCGTTTGCTTTTGCCTTATTTATTTATTTATTTATTTTGTTTTTTGTAAACTTTTGTTCTGTCTGGTGAGCTCTGCAGTTGTTTCTTGTGTTGTGCTGCAGTTGTTTCTTGTGGGTAAACGGATGCAGCATTTAGTTGTGCATTTCTCTCTAAAACATACATTATTCCTAGCTATCATAAATATTCTTTATTTGCCTGTTTCACCTTCATTCCCCTGTCTTGCATCCATCCCTCTCCACCCACTGACTCTACATCCTGAGCCATATTAAATCCTATTGAAGAATAAATACGCCACATTAAAACACAAGATATGAAAATGATTCATTCTTTGCTTTAAATAGCATTATGAAAACAGGAGACTGTCGTTAATCAGCTTCAAGGTGGGAACTACTTTTTTTGCAGGTGGGGGTGTGCAGATGCTGGTTGCTGCAGGCTCATCAGCTTTACGACATAATGGTAGTTTTTTTATGGAGGCAGCAGAAACATCAGTTTATGCTGATGAGTTTGCTTGTGTTCCATCTTACAGCCAAGACATGCTGTGAAGCTTTGATCGAGTTTAGGAATGGAGATGGCCTTTAGCTGCAAAAACCTTGACATGTGGTGGCATCTAATACTTTTTAGCACAGAAGCGGGTGCACTTAAAACGAAGCAAGAGGTGTGCAGATATTGGCAAGCATTTTAGTACTTAATGAAAATATATGGATTAACATTTATAGGCTATATATGGCATCAAGTATGAGAAACTAGTCCAAGGTTTTGAACTTTAAGTGGATAAATGGAAGTAAACTTGCATTTTGCTAGAGTCATCCTAGTGATATATTGTTTTTATATAAATGCATATATAATATTGACTACCTTTCATGACATCAGGCGATAATTTACAGATGCAGACAAGTTTATTGGTATCCTTTTGTTAAATAAAGAAAAGCCCATAAAGGTGACTGTTGAAGTTGACAAAAGTAATATTAAGAAAAACAAATCTAAAAATCAACTAAAAAAAACAGTCATTGCTTTTAAATTTTGGTTCAACAGAATTATTTAAAAAAAATTAAACTGGGCTTCACAAAAAGGATGGTAACTCTAGAAAAGACATGTTGAAATAAGGTGTGCCCTGTAATTAGCATTGCAGGTTCTTCAGTCTTGTAATCAGTCAGTATGTCTGTTTACATAGTGAAAAGTACTCACTATGCTGTTTGTTATTATGGCACAAACCATACTGAAGATGGACCACAAAAGGCTAAAGACAGAGTTGTCTCAGGAGCTTAGAAAGAAAATTATTAATGAGCATGTTAAAGGTAAAGGCTACAAGGCATTTCCAAGCAGCTTGATGTTCCTCTGTGATGGACTTGCGACCTGTCCAGGGTGTCCCCCGCCTCTTGCACAGCAATGGCTGGAGATAGGCACCAGCTCTCCGCCAATCGGAAAGGAGAAGCGAGTAAAAAAAAATGTTTGGATGGATTTATGTTCCTGTGACTACAGCTACGCAGATTATTCCAAAGTTTAAAGTCGACAGAACTGTAACCAACCTCCCTGGACATGGCTGCAAGAAGAAAATTGATGACAGATTATGTGAATGTTACCCGAAGAGCTCAGAACAACTTCCAAAGAGATTAGAGGTGAACTCCAGGGTCAAGGTACATTAGTCTCAGATCTCTCCATCTGTCACTGTTTGAATCAAAGTGGACTTAATGGACAACAACCGAGGAGGACACCACTGTTGAGAGCAAAACATAAAAATGCAAGATAAAATTGCCAAAATGCATATTGACATGCCACAAGGCTTCAGGGGTAAATTATATTTTTATCATCCACTTCTGTAATTGTTTCTATGTGTGTGTTTGTTTGTCTGTTAGAAAAATATTTCATTAACCACTGGATATACAGTTGAAAGCAGAAGTTTACATACATAGTGTGAAAAAATGCATTTCTTTTTATACAGTCTGGCGTGAAATTAGAATAAACTTTTCCCGTTTTAGGTTAATTACGATTTTGAAAATTATTTGTTTGCTAAATGCCAGAGTAATGAGAGAGACAATGTTTTAAGGCAATTTTTATAACTTTCTTCCAAGTCAAAGGTTTAAATACATTAGTATTTGGTACCATTGCCCTTAAACTGTATGACTTGGGTTAAACCTTTTCGGATATATCTTCCACATGCTTCTCACAATAGTTGTAAGGATTTTTAGTCCATTCCTCTTGACAGAACTGGTGTAACTAAGCCATGTTTGTCGGCCGCCTTCCTCGCATATGCCTTTTCAGCTTTGTCCATAAATTTTTGATAGGGCTGAGATCAGGGCCTTGTGATGGCTACTCCAAAACATTATCCTTATGCCACTTTGTAACCAGTTTGGCAGTATGCTTTGGGTCATTGTCCATTTGGAAGACTTATTTGCACCAAAGCTTTAACTTCCTGGCTGATAACTTGAGATGTTGCTTTAATATTTCCACATAATGTTCTTTTCTTATGATGCCATCTATTTTGTGAAGTGCAGCAAAACAACCTCACAACATAATTCTGCCACCCCCGTGTTCTCAGGCTTGCAAGCTTCTCCCTTTATCCTCCAAACGTAACTGTAACTGCCACATTTCTATTTCTACGTTTATGTGTTTTATGTTGATTTTGTGAAGCGCCACTAGAGGGAGCTGTGGTGTCAGAGTAACCTTGCGCTGAGTAGATATAGGTCAAGAAGAACTGATCTCAAGTAAAGGGGAGAAAGCATGGACATTAAGGTTTAAGGAAACAAGAAGAAAAGATATTTTCCTAATTCCTTACTTGGTACTCAGCCAACAAGGTAATTTGTCTGTTTTTATGTTATAGAAGTAGTTTTATTTGACGATTGTCTTTATTTTAACTGAGCTAATTTTTGTTTTGTCTGTGATTTTAGTTTTCACAGTGTGCGTATTGAGTCTGTACCAAGATGGATTCAATAAATTCATCAGTAGAGAAAGCCACTTGTGTCTGTCAGTACCTGGAGGAAATATAGTAACGATGGTCATTATGACCAAACAGTTCAATTTTAGTTTTGTCAGACCACAGGACATGTCTCCAAAAATTAAGGTCTTTGTCCATGTGTACATTTGCAAACATTAATTGGGCTTTTTAATGTTTCTTTTGAAATAATGGCTTCTTCCTGTCAGAGTGGCCTTTCAGCCCATGTCAATCAAAATCGTTGCACTTTTCTTTATGATGCAAAACAAAAGTTTGATTGACTGCAAGAATATTTTTGGTTTGGTTTGAATTTCACAAATACGGAGCTTAAATTTGATGGCATAGTAGCTGAGAGTCTTTCACAACCCATACTTTGAGCACTAACAGATCATGCAAAATCATCACAATATCATCAACACAATCAGAATGTGCACAGATTGGTTCGCATGTTAAGAGACAAATGACATATGGTATCTTTACCTCCATCTATAATAAGTTTCAAGACTGTTTGGACGCTGACAAGTTTTAGTTTATTTGCATAGAACAACAAATTCAAGCCACAGTATTTTGCCAGTCTCATGTTGATATAACACTATTCACATCATCAACAGCCCTTGTAAAAGTTGTTGATTTTTATAATTCAACATTTTTAAACTTGAAGTTCAAGTGATGTTTGCAGACATTTGTTTCTGCACATCTCTCTTAAGGTCCAGCAACAGCATTTCAATCAGGATGATGTCTGAACTGACTGGACCATTGAAACACACTGACTCTTTTCCAGCCATTCTGTTGTAGATTTGTTGTTTTGTTTGGAATTGTTGTCCTGTTGCAACATGACCCAGTGTGGTCCAAGATTTAACTGTTGGACAGATGGCCTCACATTTGCCTCTAGAATCTTTTGGTTTACATGTTTGATTTTGTGACTACAAGATTTCCAGGTCCCGTGGCTGCAAAACAAGCCTAAATCATCAGCCTTCTACCACCATACTGACAAGTGGTATTAAGTGTTTGTGCTAATATGTTGAGTTTGTTTGTTAAACATTGTGCTGTGCATTATGGCCAGACCTGTCTACTTTGATCTCATCTGCCCAATGACAATGTTCCAAAAGTCTTGTTTCCTTCAAATTATACTGTGCTGCAATGTTCTTTTTAGAGAAAAGGGGAGGAACCCTTTTAAACAAGCAATACTTATTCAGTTTTTTTCTTTTTTTTGTGTTTGTTTTGTTTTTTGTTCTGACATAAACTTTACCCTGCTAACTGAGACCTGCAGATTCTGAGATGGAGCTCTTGAGTTTGACATTTATTTGAGCATTGCATGGTCTGACCTTGGGGTAAATTTGCTGGGACTGCCACTCCAAGGAAAAATGGCATCTTAAATGCTTTTCACTCATGAATAATGTTAAACTCTGCAGAATGATAGACTCCAAATAGTTAGGAAATTATTTTTAACCCTTTCCACACTGATTCTCTAAGACCATAGCTGATGTATTTCTTTTTTGGCATTGTGTTAATATGCTGGTGTATATTCTTAATCATCCAGGCTATGGTAAATTCAAATAAAAGGTTAAAAACAAAAACAACTGGACTTCTATTCTGTAGTTGAAGACGTTTCGCTTCTCATCTGAGGAGCTTTCTCAATTCAGAAATAGAGAGTGTGGAGTTGAGCTTTTGAAGCTAAGATGTGATGTAAGCAGAATAGAAATCCAGTTGTTTTTGTTTTTTAAAATGGAAATTAAATGAATCACCCATCTCACATGCTTCCACTCCCTTTTCCATATACACTCCTGATCAAAATCTTAAGACCAGTCAAAAAATTGCAAGAATTTGCATTTTGCACTATTGGATCTTAAGAAGGTTCTAAGTAGAGCTTCACAATGTTAAAAGAAGAAATCAGTGCAAGAGACAAGAACTTTTGAGCCAGGAATTTTTTGCAAACTGCATTTACACTTAAACATGATTTTTTTCAGCTGATCAACAGTTTAGGATCATAGTCTTTAAAAGCCAAAAGCTGTGCAAAAATCTGGATTCCATGTCATTTTCTGTCAAGTCTTTACACTGTCAAGACCTCCTGATGGCAAAAGCAAAAAAGCTCACTGACTTTGAACGTGGTAGGATTGTTGAGCTGCATAAGCA
>NC_051451.1:4741122-4767045 GCF_001649575.2 Kryptolebias marmoratus | reverse complement strand
TTTAACATTGTGAGGCTCTACTTAGAACCTTCTTAAGATCCAATAGTGCAAAATGCAAATTCTTGCAATTTTTTGACTGGTCTTAAGATTTTGATCAGGAGTGTATGTATGTGTGTGTGGGGGGTGTATAAGGAAGCCACAGTGTGGCCTGCTGTCTGACAGGAAATAAACAAGTGGAGAGGAACGATGAAGGAGAGGCAGGTGAAGCAGAAAGAGAAGGGTAAGAGGTGAATAGATGGAGACTTAATAAGATAAAAAACAGAACAACAGAAGAAACTAAGAACAGTACACAAAATGACTTGTAAAGTTTGATCATCTAAAAAAAACGCATCCATAGGAGATCTATCCTTTATGGCCTGTTTCGACAAATGTAGTGTACAACTTCTGTACACAACTTTTACTGAACCATGTGACTGGTTTATGCAGCACTATATAGTAAATGAAAACTTACAGGTAACATTTCAAACAGCATTACAAAATGTCACACTCATGATAATAATGCCCTGTATAGTGAATGACTGGACAATTCAACCATAGCCCTGGAATAATCTGGGCTAAACCATGATACAGGTATTGTTGGGGTGAGGATATGTTGGATAGTCAGCTACTTCAATCTCAGTTTTTACCTGGAGCATTTTGTAACACTCATGAGCAGTACACTTGCCATTATTATAAATGTTGCTTTGTCAAATTATCAAGAATTAGAATTTGTGTAATTATCGCCTGCTACCAAAAGGCGAACGTGGATGATAATGTTTTAATAATAGGAAGTGATAATGTAATCTTTTATTTATTTATTTATTTTTTACATTTTCTTCTCTTTGTATGTCAGTTCATCCATCAATCAATGTTCTACCACTTATCTGTGGTTGGGTTGTACAAGCAACAGGTCCAGGAGAGAAACCCAAACATCCCTTACGCCAGCGACACTCTCCAGCTCCTCCTGGGGGATCCCAAGGCATTCCCAGGCCAGAGAGGATATATAATCCTCCAGCTAGTTCTGGGTCTGGCCTGAGGTCTGTTCCCAGTGGAGCATGCCCAAAAAACCTCCAAAGGGAGGTTCTCTCAAGTGCTTAGACTCTGCCTTTCAATGGTGGACATGATGGAATCCTTGAAGTGCTTCTTCCACCACTCAACAATTTCCTAAGTCCAGGTCAGCAGTTCCCCACTCAGACCAACCAGCATGACGGCTTAGTGGTTTGCACTGTTGTCTCACAGCAAAAAGGCCCTGGGTTCAAACCCTGGGTTGGACCTGGAGTCTTACTGTGTGGAGTTAGCATGTTCTCCTCATGTTTGCGTGGGTTTTCTCGGGGCACTCTAGTTTCCTCCTTCAGTCTAAAAACATGCATGTTAAGCTGCCTTCAGGCCCAGGCCTCCTTTGACTTATGCCCCTTTTCCATCGGCTCTAAAAGTCCCGGCTCCACTTTACTCGGCTTGCTTTGCGCGCGTTTCCACTGGCATTTTTTCAAGGCCGGTCCCTGCTTTTTTGGTCCTTGCTTTGGAGTAGGGTCAGCGGGCCAGCCCTGCTTTTGTGGGTGGCGCAAGCTTAGCTTCTGTTCACTGTTCAAAGCCTGAAATGTCCGGCGGATAACAGCTGTCCTACTCCATGCAACAATTGCGGCATCCAGAGCATTTCTTCCACTCTCCCTGAATTCTCAGAAGAATCCCCATAAGTTTAAAAAACAGCAACAACACAGGGCCAACATCGTCCATAGCTCTTCCGTTGTTTCCACAAATGACGCCAAGTTTTGGTAGTGCACACTTATCCCCCTCTCATTGGGCATGGTCTTTGCCTAAAATGTCATCATTAATTGTTGAAGTCATTGCTGTTTGTTTGTTAGCAAAAATCTCATGGACCACTGGATGGATTTCAATGAAACTTAATGAATGCATTCAGTGGATGTACAGTACATCTGCAACTTATTAATTTTTGGAGTCTATCCGATTCAAAGTGTATTCCACAGCTATACTCAGTCAATTTTACATATATTGAGCTAAAATCTCATGTGGTCTTAGTTGAGTCATTCACAACACGTACTCTGAGCATGATTTCTTGCAAAAGAACATCAAATGACAAACTGTGGTACACTGAAGATGTCTGTTTGTTGGAACGCATTTCAAATGAAGCACAACTTGAACCATGGTAACTGATGGAGAAGTTAGGCAATGTAAAATCAGAATGTAGCATTTGCAAACAAAAAATACCATAAAAGTGAGGAAGACAAGCATATAACAGGAAGGTTTTATATTAATAGTGACACAGCACAGTTTGTAAATTAGAAAACTAAAAACTAAAATTAATAAATAAATAAAAATATCAATAATTTTCACTACTGGATCCTGATAGTTGCTGAGAAATAGATGATTCAACATGACACATAATCTCAGGCCCACTCTGAGACCCTTTAAATACACAGAATGATTTGTTTGACAAGAGACCAAAATGGTCTCACGCTGAGCTACTGACTCCCAGAGGTGCAACTTAAAACAAGAGTTTGTTTGAAAAGGTGACATTCTTCTTTCCTGCTACTCTTTTCTGCCTCCTCATCCTTCCTCTTCTTCATCTCATCATCTCACTTTCTCCTGCTCTAATCTGTGCAGCTTTTCCCTGCATATTTCATCTCTAAGACTTTTTTCTGCTCTTTTAAGCTTCTTTTCTTGTCTTATTCTTTTCCTAACTTATTTTCTTCTTTATCTTCTCTACATTACTTTACTGTCTCCTAATTGTTATTGCAATTTTCTATCACTTTTTTTTTCTATATTTTATTATCAAACCTCCAGCCTTTTGTTGATTTTATTGTTTGATATATGTATTGATTTTTAATTAAACAATACTTCAGCAACGGTTGTAACATAAAAATAACAGCTTTTATTTGACCAATTTGTTTCAGCTTACTGTTTTTATAGAGGGAATCATAACAAATCCATCCATTCATCCATTTCGTTTACCTGGTTTTTCCTTTGGCAAGCTGGTGCCTTTCTTCAGCAGTCATTGTCCAAGAGGGGAGTACACTCTGGACAAGTTGCAAGTCTATCACAGGCTCACAAAGAGACAAA
The DNA here is from genome assembly GCF_001649575.2 of Kryptolebias marmoratus. Taxonomy (NCBI): domain Eukaryota; kingdom Metazoa; phylum Chordata; class Actinopteri; order Cyprinodontiformes; family Rivulidae; genus Kryptolebias; species Kryptolebias marmoratus. Next base: position 4,763,988 of record NC_051451.1, on the reverse strand, counting down.
CAAGACATTCATGCTCTCACTCAGACCTAGGAACAATTTAGAGTTACCAATTAACTTAACATGCATATTTTTAGTCTACTGGTGGTCACTGGAGTACCTGGAGAAAACCCACAAGCACAATGGGAGAATATGCAAACTCCACACAGAAAGGCCAGAAGGCAAACCTGCAATCTTCTTGCTGTGAGGCAACCGCTCTAACCACTTTTTGCTGATCTATACTCAGTACACATACTGAGTATAGATCAGTATAGATCAGTACACATACTGAGTATAGACCATGTATTTGCCAATAATGCTGCAATTCATGAATGTATCAATCTGCCTGTCATGTCTAGTCAGTCCAAAAGTACAGTCAACTCCCACCAGATTGATACATTCAGCAGCCTCTGCACCATCAGCAAGTACATGGTCTATCTATGCTCAAAGCACACACAAATTCACATAGTAATACAGAAGCTGTTCAGTGAGAAAACGGCAACAAACCAAGCAAATAGTGTCACACAAAAGTGTAAAGGTTTATTGCTAATTAATGTAGTGTTCATTCACACCACTATGTGGTTTTTTAGAAAAAAGTTTTAGTCTGAAAAACAAATGTATAAACGCGGAACTCATTTGGCTAGCCATTACCTAAGCCTGGACAAAGACCTTTGCCTTTTTTTTTTTTGAATGATGTCACAGTAAAGAACATTATAAATATTGATAACTATTTGATAGAATATCACTTCCAAAATGACTATACAAATGATGTTACCAGGACCACTTTCCTCCACCTGCGTAATATCATGAAAAATGAAAAACATCTTGTCTCAAAATGAGGCAGAAAAACTGGTCTGTGCATTTATCACATTTAGGCTGGAATATTGTAACTCTTTCCTATCTGGGTGTCCAAAAGTTAGAAGGACAGAACACATTTCTCCAGTTTTAGCATCTCTCCATTAGCTCCCTGTCAAATTAAGAATAAAATTAAAAATACAAAGCTCTCAACAACTAAGCGCCATTTTATATTAGAGATTTTATTGTTCCATATTTTCGTAACAGAGCACTTTGCTCTCAAACTAAAGGTTTATTTGTGGTTTCAAGAGTTTTTAAAAGTAAGGGAGGCAGAGCTTTCTGTTATCAGGTTCCTGTCCTATGGAACCAAAGGTTAAGCAACATATGCACAAAACCCATTGACAGAACCCAAAGTTAAACTAGTCACATATGCAAAAGGTGAGCTACCTATTCTTGGCTGCCTACAAGCTACAGCAGCAGTAGCAAATCAAAACAACAAAAATCCAGCATGACTTTATAAAGTGAAGACTGGTTCACCACTAATGGGCCTAGACCTAATTAAAATACTTTAGATTAACATAATTTGTGGGGAAGTAACCTTCATTAAAGGCCAATGCATAGGAATTTCCCCACTGACACAAAAACATGTATAGTGAATAATGTTGATCAGAATCCTGAACGGGTCAGATTTTTCAAATCTGTATCTACCTGCACCCTTAGAGCTCAGAAACGAGGCCCGACCTGTTACCTGCAATTATCCCCATTTGAAACACTGGACCCACCTGCACCCGTGAATAAGAGAGTGCGACCCAACACACGATTGCAATGTATACACACAGCGGCTCATTTTCATTTAGTCACAAAGTGCTTTATTTTTGTAGCTGCAATACTGTCTTAACAACAAAGGCAGTAAAACACATTGCCTGATGCTCACATGCCAGTGTGCACTGCGCTCATACTTGACCAGCAGTAAACAAGTCGAATGCAGGGCTTTTTCTTTCTCTCACAAATGTAAATACACACTCACATCGGCATGAACACATCAATCAAACAAGTCTCTTTTGAAACGACTGTCTGATTTTACATTGAATTAAACAAAGACAGTATAAGAATAAAATACAACTTAGAGTGCGCAACACATACTATTTTAGGAGTCACCTGCTATGCTGCTAGCTGTCCACTGCACTTCGCTGTAAACTGAGTGACATAATTGACCATGTAAAAGGTGAAAGTTGCCTTATTGCATTCTTACAAAATAGCCATTATCCGGTCATACCTAAAAGAATTTGCTCTTTAAGATGTAGAACTAATAAATAATAACTTTCATTCATGTCTTAATTATTTTTATGCTACTCACCCACATTTTGTTTATTTATACCCTTGCCCGTACCCGTGAAACAACACCATTTTATTTTCTACCAGTAGCTGAATGTTTTCTGCTGGTACCTGACCCGGTGTACAACCCCAATGTTAATTATGCTTCAGTCCACCATATTGGATCAGTAAAATGCTTCATCCATAATGTTCAAGTAAACAACATAGTGCAGACTGCGCGTGGCTCTCTGTTGGATTCCATGGCATCAAATCTAGACGCTATATTGTCCCTCAATTCGGCTAGCTCTTTCCGTATATCTGTATACACAAGAGTGAGTTGACGAGACAAGCCACTCACTGCAGCCAGCAACGTCCTCTCATCTGCAGCGGTAGCGGTAGAACGTGGCCGGTAGACAGACCCATTTTCTTGAGTTGCTTCTGGGGTACTGAAATGGAGACGACGTCCAGCCATTGTTGAACCCATGATGCAGTTTGAAAAATGATGGAAGAGAACATGGATAATTATAACAAGTGATATCGCGAGACCTTCAACTTGACCGCACGTGATCTGTGTTGTCCAATCACAGGTGATGAATGATCTTGCAAGACCTTCAACTTGACCGTGGCCCCGCACATTATCTGTGTTGACCAATCACAGGCGATGAAGTTGCCACACAGAATTGAACCAATATACATAACGTAAACAAGGAGTTATGAAAAGAAAAAGATGGAAGACCCTCGTAAAACGAAGAAGCCAAAACCTCAGCGCTTTTGTGAGCACTGCAATACTGAACTTTCTCAATCACAGTATTTTTACCATACCAAACGGTTCCTAAGCAATAGCGTTGTGGAATTGTGGAAAACAGTCCCAAAAGGGCAAGATTAGAAGGTGTGAAGGATGTTCAAACATCAAATGGTGATATTGTTTATGCTCCATCTATCCTTGAAGACCAAGAACAGAACTTGTTTAGAGCTGAAGAATGTGATGAAAGTGTTATAATGCATCACCAAGATCCAGAAAGCGTGTAAGTGATGGAGGAATGGGAAGAAATTGACCCACCTGACAATTCAGACAATTGTCTACATGTGTATTTATTTGCTCTTATTGTCAAAACAGTAACCATGCGCTAAGGAAAACATGAATTCAGAAACAGGCTAAGTTGAGGTTTAGCTACGTAGAAGAGCAATCATAAAAATAATATTTTGTAAGTGAACATATAGAATGTAGGCTTGTTTTGTAATAATCTACTCTGCTTCAAATGTTTCAGATGAAACAAAAGATGACCAAAGCATGGTTCAGATTTGGAGCAAGACGATGAAGCAAACATGACCTGTGTTCTGGTGAGTTCAGACTTTTTCAGTCTGAATTGGTGTAAAACTGTTCCAGGACAGTCTATTCAGTAACAAACGACTGGATTTATTTCATGAAAACTAGCCCATTAAGATGTTCTTTTCACTTGGGATGCAAATATGTACCGATCTTTTTTTTTTATTTCAATTTTTACATTTTCAGGATGAAGAGGAGGAATACGTTGCAGAGCTGGAGGAGCAGAGTGAAACTGATCCTACCTTGCACGATAATAAGGGAGATGGAAATGATCAGCCTGCTGAAAAAAAAGAAGACCTGCTGATGAAACTTCTGGCTCTGATGATTTTGTTGTGGCAAGCAACCTTCAGGATTCTGACAATGCAGTTACGTAACTTCTTCTGTGTATCAAACAATTCATGTGGATAATTGCCAATGTCCTCTGTGTGGAGTCCCTAAAGTCCTTTGCCAACAATATACCAAAACCTTTATTCTCTTTGAGGAAATGGAATGGTGTTTTGCACGACAACTTCTTACAGTATGTGGTGTATCCAAAATGTATGACAGTGTACTCTATGGATGAAACCTATGAACTGAGACGGGATGGTAGTAAAGAGTGCAAGACTTGTGGATACATCAAATTCTACAAACATTCAATGGCTGCAAAGAGAAAGAAATGTGGCTTTGCTTTCTTTAGAAAGAACATTTCTATCCCATACGACTTTACTGTTATGAAAGTGTTGTGCAGTCTCTGAAGGCACTTGTTATAAGACCTGGATTTCAAGAAAAATGCCTAGAATAGCGGATGCGGAAAATACCTGAGGGTGTATTAGGGGATTTGTATGATCGAAAAGTATGGCATCATTACCAGTATGTGGATGGACAGCCTTTTCTGGCAAAGCCAAAATATTTAGCCTTGATGCTGAATGTGGACTGGTTTCAGCCTTTCAAAAATGCACCATATTCAGGAGGAGCAATCTACCTGGTCATTTTGAATCTACCACGCAAAGACCGCTTTAAAGAAGAAAATATGATTCTTGTTGGATTAATACCAGGCCCAAAAGAACCATCTCTAAACATAAATGATTTTTTAGAGCCCTTGGTTGATGAGCTCCAAGAACTTTGGAATGGAGTTATTTTGAAAGACAGCTCCTTCATAGGACACCAGGTTTACAAGGCAGCTCTGCTTTGTTTGTCGTCTGATATCCCTGTGACTCGAAAAATGTGAAGGTTTTGTTGGACATGGAGCATATAGAGGTATTTCAAGTCAAACATCAACTCATTGTTATTATCAATAAAAAAAAATATGTATTAATGTGTGAAGTTATTGACGTGCATTTAATGTCCTCTTGCAGACTGCCACAAGTGTATTAAGATGGTCACGAAAAAAGTGTCTGATGCTGAAACAGATGATTCTGAGTTTGAGCAGTCTTCATGGGAGTCACGCACATCAAAAGATCATATACACTATGCTGGACTATTCAAGAGGGCAAATACCAAGGCAGAGCAGAATTGAATACAAGTATGGAGTTTAAAAATAATAAATAAATTGAGTATTTATTTGCAGAAAATAAGAAATGGTTAAAATAATGTGCTTTCATATCTTAAATAATCCAAAGTAAACAATTCCATATTCATCTAGAAACAACAATACTAATGTTTTAACTCGGGAAGAGTTCAGAAATAAATATTTGGTGGAATAACCACAAGGTTTTCAATGGGGTTCAGTGCAGTGGGCTCTTCATTTTTTCCAGAGCTGCACAAGGTTGCAACTGTTAGGGGAGGGTAGACCTGTGGTTTATACTTGATTTGCATTTGTATGGCTCACAGAAACCTCCCTTACAGATGAAAGCCTCTTCTAGACCCGAGAAGAGGAGGGTGATAGAGGAACACTTACATACAAAGTGTATGGCAGCTTCTGACAGTTCCCTACAGTTTTCTGTTTTTTCAGAGGCCTCCTGCTGACAGCCCTAAATCTCCAGGCGCGTGGCAACATTATATGACAATAGCTGCCGAAAATTCCACTTTTCATCCAGTGATTCTTCTCTCCCACCTGGAATCCTCCCTCAACATCACTGGCACTGCCGTCTCTTGATTACAGTTCATATCTCACAAAAAGGCAACAATTAATCAGCATCAATAATTGTACCCCCTCCTCCACTGCTCCTCTATTACAAGGCGTCTCCCAGGGTTCCGTGCTTGACCCTCTACTCTTCATCATGTACATACTCCCTCTTGGTTCCCTCATCCACACCCATGGTCTTCATATCCACTGCTGTGCCGACGATGTACAGCTCTACATCTCCACTAAATCCATCACGACTGCAACTCTCTCCACCCTGACCAGCTGCCTCACTGAGATAAAATCATGGATGCACTTAAGCTTCCTCAAACTCAACTGTGACAACTCAGACTTCATTATCATCGTTACCAAATCCCTTACCAAAATCACCAACAACTTTAGTCTCACCATTGACAACACCACTTTGCCTACCTCCTCTCACGTCTGCAACCTTGGAGTTATCTTCAACAGCAACCTCTCCTTTAAAAACCATGTCAACCAAATCACAAGAACTGCCTTATTTCAACCTAAAAATAATGCTCGTCTCTGCCCATCACTCTCCTTCTCGGCTACTGAAATTCTCATTTGTGCCTTCATCACTTCCAGACTTGACTACTGTAACAGTGTTCTTTATGGTTCATCATCCAAAGTCCTCAATAAACTTCAGCTCATACATAATTCTGCTGCTCGCCTGCTCACTCACACCCGCTCCCGTGACCACATGACCCCAGTTCTCCAGAAGCTCCATTGGCTCACTGTATCTCAACACATTCATTTCAAAGTCCTCCTTCTTACCCACAAAGCCCTCCAAAACCAAGCCCCATGCTATCTCACCAACCTGCTCCACCATCACACTCCTTCCCGCAGCCTCCGCTCTGATGCCAACCTCCTGTCTCCACCACTCAGAAACAAGCTCTGGACATAGGGTGATAGAGCCTTCTCCATAGCTGCTCTCACCCTCTGGAACTTTCTCCCCAAACACATTTGTGACTGTACATATCTACCCACATTCAAATCACATCTCAAAACACACCTTTTCAGAACAACTTTTCATGTGTGATTAATGATCTGTTTTATGCTTATCATAATTTTAAGTGTTCTTCTTTTATGATTTTATTAGATGTACTTAGCTATTGTGTTTGTAACATTGCTTGATTCCTGTAAAGTGTCTTTGTGTTTTTAGGAAAGTGCTATTCAAATAAAATTTATTATTATTATTATTATTATTATTATTATTATTACTACTACTACTACTACTACTACACTATACATCTTCTGCTATTGCTGACTTCATTAGTAAAATTGGCATTAGGCACATCAGAACAAGTCTATATCATTCTCAGGCAAACACGTGTGGAAGGCTTTAAAAGACTTCATTCAGGCAGCACAAGCTACACAACAACCCTGGAAGCCTGCAGTTAGTAAATAGTTTCACAGCTACCAAGCTTTACCCCATGCAACAACTAGTGAATCCCCTTTCCAGTTCCTCAGAAGTAAAACAATTTGGATAAAATTGGATATCCTGCCTCCACCTAAGGATAATAGACAGTATGACATTGTTAGAGAAAAAGTGGCTCCATAACAAGTCAAAGGTGCACAGTACACAAGCAAGAAGAGAGGAGCTAAACCAATCAAAGTCACTGTTGGAGCTCTGGTCAGTGCAGAAGCCTTTTTCATATGGGAGAAGGAAAGACCCAGTACAGAAATCCTTTGTCAGTACAGCAGTACACTGGACTGAATTCAGTTTACTCAGCAGCAGAAAATGATGGAATGCAAATCCTGACACCTTTTTATATTTTAAGTTTACATGAAGACAGCAAATCTGTTTTTAAAAAGCTTCACATTTAAAATAATTTAAAACTTTAAGATGAAGTTTTTAATGAGAAAAAACATTTTTAAAACTGTCTTCCAAAGCAGAAATGGTCGCAATAAATAATGCAGCCCCGTAAATACTGGGAAAGTACTTGGGGAAGTTTAGTATCGGTAAGTACTAGGTAAGTACCCTCTAATTACTGTATTAGGTACTTACCTGACTAAGTAGATACCCGGTATGTACTAGATAAGTAACCTTGTACATACCGTGTATCTACTTAGTGTGTAACATGTACATATTGGGTATTTATCTGGTACCTACTAGGCTGTATTATGTATTTCTACCATAGATTTTTTTTAAAACTCTATTTATGATTGATCTATAGAGACAGACAATGCAGAACTAGTAAGAAACAATGACCTAAATGATCACTTTGTGCCCTAGTAAACAAAACAATACCACAGCTAGTATTACTAGTTTTTCTACATTTGTCTCAATTTATACCTTTCCATCAATAAACTTTGATTGTGTGCTGAAAAAGTTCTTAAATGAGAGCGCAAAATATAAACAATATCAAATAAAAAGACAAGCTACAATTGTTTCAGGAAAGCCTTTAGCCATGCCACAAAGTTTCTTTCTCTATATTCTGAAACGTTGTTAATGTGAAAGTTCTTGCATGTGCAATTCAGCATTTTAGTTAGAATGTGTGGCAGATACAAATTATTGTAAAAGATGTGATGACACAGACTGTATATTCAGTTGCTAAGATGTGAACCACTTTGGTGTGAGTGAAAGGATTGAGATCCTAACCAAAACCAACTGACTTAATATTTTTAGATCCATAGTAACCTAATTTTCTAAGAATACTGTGTATGTTTATTGCTGGTTGATGAAGGTAAAAGGCAGCAATGTTTTTCGCCTGTGTCTGTGTTTATTTGTCTGTCTTGTTGGCAACATATCTCGTGAACTACTGGATAAATTTTAATGAAACTCTCAAAGTAAAAATTTAATGTACATCTAAAACTGTGAAAACCTTTTACGGTCTATCCAATTGTCAATTAGCTGCCACAGCTAATTGACATTTTCCAACACATAATTGGCTCTAACTCTGTCAATCTTACAAATACTGAGCTAAAATTTGGTGTGGTAGGAGCAAAGACTCATCGCCAACGCAGCTCGACTGTGCATAATGTTATTTTAAGGTTTAAGAAAACAGCTAAAACTTTCTTCCTTATATCATATCATATGATGATCTTAGTTTTAAAACATGGAAAAGTGGTGGGCATACCTCTTAGGAATGCTAGGCTTTTTATACTAGTCTGTTTTAGGCTTAATTTAAATGAATTCAGGTAGAAAATAAATAATTTTGCTAAAACCTCTCACCTATTATCATATGTAAAAGTGATTTCTTCCTACTCCTTAGAGAAATGCGATCTGTCTGGCTATTTGGTCACCATCACTCCCAAATACAACAAATACAAGCAAGAAACTGGAGGTTTGGATAAAGAGAGGATTGAAGATGACTTTTTTTTTTTCCTGCAGGGGTAGACATGCATGGGTGGCCTAATCGGCTAAAGGGGGCACATTAAGGAGGCACTTTCCACACCTCAAGGGCCTCAGAAGGAAACTTTGTGATCCCACATGCAGACTGGACTGAAATGTGTGTAAATGCAAAGCCACTTCGAGGTTACAGCACACTGAAACTTGTTCAGTTCAATGGCGAGCCTTTTCTGTCAATGCAGAGCCACTTAGAAAAACTACCAGAGAGGATGAAAAACAATCAGGAGGGAGGGAAACCTATGACCTCAACCTTTATTTATTTTTAGTCCTGAAAATTAATTTCCCTCACAGCAGGCCTCTTTGATGCCGTTTTCTTTTTTGTTATATGGAATAAAAAACATATTTCTGCTCAAATAAAGTTAAGTTCCGAACAAATACCTGCCTGTCTGATAAAAAATACTCCAGAAGCTTGTGAAGACTTGAAGGTTGCCAAGTATCCCACTCACGCATTTAAATGTCCAGTCATGAAGATATTGACCTGATGAAAGCTTATATTGAAAATTACTGTTTATTGAAAGAACTTCATTCATTATAGCCTGCCTTTCATGGTGATGGGGGATAATGCAATTGCATGTGACTGTGTGTGTTTGTCTGACTGAAAAGAACCTTATGCACTAGTGGGCATACCTAATTGAAACACTCAGAAATAATTCAAAAAGGGTTAAAAAACAAAAACAACTGGACTTCTATTCTGTAGTTGAAGACGTTTCGCTTCTCATCCGTGGAGCTTTCTCAGTTCAGAAATAGAGTGTGGAGTTGAGCTTTTAAAGCTGGGATGTGATGTAAGCTGGATTGCTTGCAAATTGTTCTCACTCTCCTAACAATAGAGACTCGTTAGGGTCCTTGTTTGTCTGACTCACTGATGGGCCACTCTGGTCACATGAGTGCTGGTGTTGATTGGAGTCAGAAAGAAATCATTGCCTGTGTATTTCTCATTTCCTTTTAGAGTAAACCAAAATTAAAATGGTTGTCACAGTTAACTTAGTGGCTAAAACTCAGCCAGATTTGCAGATATTGCGCTAAAATTTGGGTTAGAGGTATCTGAGAGTAATCCACAACACATACTTTGAGTGGTAACAGAATGTCCTTGATCTTCTTTGGCTTGCAATGGCAATATGCAGGTGATATGCATTTCTTCAAGGAATCCTACAATAATTGGGCTAAAATATTTCAACTCTGAACCAACAAAGATGTGAATTCTCATTGCATTGAACACTGAAGCCAGATATTGGTTTAGTTAAAGATGGGAAGTGGATGCTGTTCAACAGTGTTTTGGGGTTCCTTCATTGACAAAGGTAAAACACAAAGGTGACAGGCCTAAAGTTGAAAGTTGGAACTCAGAATGCAGACAGACACGAAGAGCTCAAAAAAATCCACTGATTTGTTAGTTTTTCTCAATTGCTAAAACACTAAACCCTATTGTGTGAACCAAATACTCGGTTGCCTGAACCCATTGATTGAATCAGTCACTGTTTTGGCAAAACCATAGGCACTATTCATCTGTTTAGACACAACTTGCCAATACATTTTCATTGTGATGCACCTGTGTTGCATAATGGTGAGCCAGGTGGCACAAGTCAAACAAAATAAAGCACAGGTGTTACCGGTTGAACACAACAACTCAAAATGGATAACACCCATAGCTAATGATGTGAGGTAACATATATAGGCCCTTTCAGAGAGCACTGGTTTGTGCGGCACTACAATGGATAGAAATCTGAGAGTGTGGGTAAGATGTGTTCAGCGAAGACAAATAACTGTCATATCTGATGAAATCGGTGTCGAAATCCTGAATGTTCACCAATAATGGCAGTGTTCATTATTGACAGACGTCCGTCACCATCTCCTTTGTTTGCTGATGTTTATCTGGAGATGGTTTCTTTCACACCAATCAACAAATTTAGTGATGACCTTCCTTGTATTCCGGATCATTCTCTTTTTTTAAAAGATCAAAACTGACTTACATGATTAAATTATTACATTATTCCCCATCTTTCATAGCAACAAGAAAATGTAGGAAGCTAACCCCAATTTATCACATGGTGGATTCAGCCTAAAATAATTTTTTTTTTGATTCAAAGCCCGTTTCAGATCCAATATTGTTTAGTCAAACACCAGTCTACATATCAGAGCCTCTTCACAAGTAAAGACTTTGCTTTAAACAACAAGCTATTAGAGGTGTAAAATCAAAAGATTCACTGTAACAAAGATTCTGCTGTGCTTTCAAACTGTGCCTTGGGCTTTTGTGAATGTGAACAAAGATAAGAAACATTTTTAGGAGATGCACCAGATATACAAGTTATAATGTTCTAGTTATTGGAAAGTGTGTGGGTAAAGTGTATTTGACTCAAGGCTAAATCCTTTATCTACTACTGTTGGAGTGAATGTGTGCCGTATGTTGGGCTCTTAAGATATAAGAAATTAAAACAATTTAAACAAAGCATTGTTCTTAATTTAAACCAGTCCCCACATACAAAAATATAAAAATTAAATGAATTAGTTATACAGCATAATGTCTTTGTGCACAAAAATTCCAAAAGTAAGATTTCTTTAATTCAGTTTGGAATAATTCTGTCCAGTTCATTTGTTTAACCAAATTAAGCTCTGAGATATTAACAAGTTTTTTCACATTAACTGACTCCAGGACTTTTCCTTGATTCTGCTTAACCTGGCTATTAAAAATGTTTAAAATTCTCTTCAACCATTTTTTATTAAAACATGTTTCAAAGGCATACTGAATGTTTCACTTTTTCCGAAAATTCCTTAACAAATTTGATTATTTATTTTTTAAAGCAAAAACTGATATAATTCAGTTTGATTTTGTCCTTATCTATACAGACATGTTGTCCTCATGGTGCTGCCAAAAAGTGAAAAACTCTAATGCTTCTCCCACCATCTTTCATAAATTACATTATGTTTTAATTTTCTAAAGCAGAATTTTGCTTTTCCTAAAGATCATTTGTTTTTAAAAAAATTTTTGTTTAGCTCTTTAGGCTAATCTTTAGCAAAAAGTTATTTTTGGACACCAAACCTGTTTTGCACAAGTATGTATCTATTCTGCTAAAATTGTGTGCAAGAAAGCAAAAAAGTCTCACCAGATTTTAAATCTGATTAGATTTTTTTTATCTTTTAATTTAACTACTGCAGTTTTCATACATCCGTTAGTTTTGGTGTCAAAATATTCAGTGTTTTATGTTTTGTTTTGTTTGTTTTTTTTCGTGTCAGGAAATAAAATTTGGTGAAATTGTTATGTATTTTTTTATTTAACAAAAATCCTTTTCAAAATTTTAATTTCAGATTTGTCTAAAAGTGCTGAACACAAAGATGCTCTGTAGTGAAAATTTCAAACCAGAGGACATTAACAGGACTGGCTTAGAGGTGCTGTGACCCCATCTGTCTTCAACTTCCCATCTCATCTCCAAAGAGGAGGTGTTTTTTACTGTACATGTTAACAGAATTGTCTATGATTCATGTGTAAAACTAAAGTAAATATCAAACTTTGTTGAACCTGTTTTTATAGTTAGTTCTTTCTGCATGTCTAAACATGCATGAATTAGTGATGTATTGTGTATTTCAATACACTGTGTGATACTGAAACCTTTTCAAGTTATTTTCAATTAAATTGTTTTTTAGTATTATGTGTCTTATACTTTAGCCTGTAGCAACAAGAAACACAGAAACCAGAAGGAAAGCTGCAGAGAGCTTCCAGTGGACCTTTCTCAATAGGTCCCTGAAAGTGAAGCTCGGCTCTCCAGCCCCAGTTAAAGCAGGGCAGTGTGAGACCCTGGAATGACCTGGAGTTTTTAAAGATTACTTTTCCTGGCCTTTAAAAAAACCTTCATGTGTGTGTGCATACACAGCACAGAAAAATATAAAGAAATTATTAATGTGGTGTGTACTGAAGGCTCAGGATTGTGTGTGTATATGTGTGTAAGAGAGTGAAATAAATTTAAATGAACAATTAAACTTGTTTCTTTATTAAAATATGAAATGTATTGAAATATACATCTATTAATATACCATACTATATGTCTGTCTTTGTTAAAGATCATAAAACAAAGTATTTCAGCATGATAGCACATATTTTTAATGTGTGAAAGCATCCTGTATCGTAACTTCATCTCTGCTGTTTGTAACAAACCAAACTGTGAAAAATCATGTTAAGATTCAGAGAGTTCTGATTATTTTAGTTGGGCATACAGCTTCATCAGTACAAATAAATGAACTTGGGGGCGTGTGAAGGACCCAGCCAAGATGGCGGGCCCACTGACTCGTCAGCTCCAACAGACAGCACCAGTCTTCGAGGTGTCTACATAAATAATATCTATGGTGTCCGGTAACAAGCTAACGCTTGATGTTTGCTAGCGCTCCTTACCAAACTTCAGGGTCACCTAAACCCGACCAAATAAATATCAAAATCAAATTCTGTCCTGCTGCCCGTTTTACAGTTTGTGTTTTTCGATCTTAGCCTAAAAAGAAAATATAAAAAAACACCTCAGTGACCTCATTGTAAAATATAAAACTTAAACCTGACTGTTAAGACATTGCCTCTTCCAGTCTGGAACTGGTCCTTGTTTGAGTGTGTACTGGCTGTCTTGATTCTACAAAATAAAAGTCAGGAGAGGAACCAGTTAACTTGCATCTCCTCAACTAAATGAATGTGAAAAGTTTTTGTTGTTGAAATTTTAACTAAATTCAATGGCCTGCACATAAGGTTTATGTAATGTAATGATAACTGGAAACTTCTACTGCAGTAGCAAATGTTGGAGAAGACCTGTTGTCCTCACTCTCCTAAAATGACATTAAAGATCTCTTTCCTGGTCCTAAATATTTCCTCAGGTGTTGAACTCTATGGCTTGCAGTGCACAAACGTGAAGAAGTTAGTTATGTTCTATTGCTGTTTGACGAAACTAAAAACAAGTTTATTTTATGCAGTTTCAGTTAATTTTACCAACACACACTTAACATATACCCAATAAAAAAGCTGTTGAAAATCTTTTTTTGTTTTGTTTTTGGCTTAAAACAAATGGTCTTCAAGTTCATCAAGTGAACACATTTTAAACTGTACAACACCTTACTGATATTTTGCTGTACTTTCTTGCATGTTTAGAGACCTAATGACACAAACACAGGGTGAATTCAAGATGCAGATTCTAACTTTATTCAGGCAGAACAGCAGGTAATCCACAATCCAGAAGGGGCAGTTGAAAATGTGGCAAATTTAAAATCCAAAGTTTCTACAGGACAGAGTGAAGGCGGGGATGCTGACAAAAGGATTCCAGATAACCCAGCAAACATGAGGTTGATGCCATGGCAAAGTAATTGGTGGAGTACTACCCAATGCTTAAAGAAGCATATGGTAAGTGGGTAAGTATCCTTTACTCACTACCACTCTTTGATAGACATGAACGATGTAAGCTTGGATGTCTTATCTTCTTTTGATTTTCATTATTTGTACCTGCCAGGAGCATGTTATTAAAAAGCTAATGAAGGGACTCTTGAATGTCAAAGGTCCAAGGAAGGGCAAAAATCCTCCTTCAAATAAGTCAAGAAAGGATGGGGATGAAGACATTTCAACAAGTGACAGCAGTGGAGATTCCAGTGCATCAACAATTCTTCTGGATAATTCAGCACCTAGATCCATGGGCATCTAGTGCAACAGGAGGATGGCAGTGATGAAGAATGTAAGTATTACATAATGCACCCTCTTAATACAACCTCTGTGCAGGTGTGGCTATGGTGTATAATTTTTTTTTCCTTAAACATTCCGCTAACAATGGAACCCATCCACTTCACTGTTTATCTGGGAATCATTGCACTCCTTTAAATATTGTGATAAGTTAATGGCATGAATGAATAAAGTGAGTATGTATGTAAGTGAGTAAGTTTTTAGGGCAACTTGTTAACTTGTTAATTTAATTTACAAACATATTTTGCTCATTTTCTTGAAGGGTTGTATCTTTTATGATTGTGATGGGCCGAGCAGTTAAGGAACAGCCAGGCACAGGTTTAAAGTCAAAAATAGTTGTTTTATTTAACCCAAAACAAAAACTTGGGTAAATAATGGAAAAAATGACAAAAATTGGGCCCATAAAAGAGGTCAAAGTAACAGACATCAACTCAGACTAACGAAAACAAACAGACCTCTCTAACTGAGACAAAGTGGAAACTTAAATACTGGCTGATCAGGCCACATACAAGACACAAAGGGGAGAACACACAAAAAACCTAACTGAAACTAACATAGCAGAACCCCATTCCCCCCCTCTGGATGATGAGTAGTGGTATGAACCCATTTGCGGTCTTAGCCAGCTTGCTCCACCTCTCTGTTCTCCTGAAGGATTGGAGCAGCCAGCACTGAGGAAGCTCAAAAACAAACAAAGGTTAAGTCAAGCAAAACATAACAATGTAAACTAAAATGTGCGCACTTATTCCAGAATACAGTGTGATGTGTTGCCTACTAAACTAAACCAGTTATTCTGTAAATTAAATCCCTCGACTTAAAGAAACCCAAATATAAATGAGGTGACCTATTGTGTGTGGTGCGAGTGAATGTTACCACATTTGTGTGGCTGTAACTGCAGCCATCACAATGATGTTTTATTGTTTTGCACCAATGTACCATTAACAGATATATGAAGCTTTATTTTGGAAAAACAGTGCCTATATAATATAGTCACTATCTTGGATATTTTCCCCTTTTATTGCTTTTACAAATTAGTCATGATCAACAAAATGTACAAAAAAAACTTTAATGTCAAAGTGAAAACAGTTTTCTACAAAATGACAATTAAATAAAAACATGTAACATAAAATAAGGAACTGCATAAACATTCACCCCCTTCCAGTCAGTGTTTAGTAGAGGCACCTTTGGCAGCAATCACATCACAAAGTCTGCGTGGATAGTTTTCAGTCAGGCTGCACATCTGGACACTGCAATTTTACTCCATTCTTCCTGCTAAACTGTTCAACCTCTGTTAGGTTGCATGGAAATCAGCTGTGAACAGTTTTTTTGAATTAGGTCAGTTACTTTGAAGGGGGTGACTATTATGCAATCACTTATTTTATGTTAAATATTTTATTTTATCATTATTTTGTAGGAATCAGTTTTCACTGCAAGCAGGAGAATGCCTTTTTATATACGCTGTAAATGACCTGCACACTTCTGCTTTATGTATTTAGCTGGTTCAGCTGACTTATTTGACAGCCAGAAAACACAGGCGAAACACTACAAGACTCTCCAAGAAATATACAAGACAAACAAACCAAACAAAGTTATTGTAACCCAACTGCTGAACCTGGAGTTTGAGTCTAGTCTAGTTCATTAACTCTGAAATAAAGGAGCATCAAGATTCTATACATGACATGTTGCATGTCAGGCCCTGATCACCAGGGCCTTGATATGATCCACACCTACTGGCTAAAGAAACTGACTGCTCTCTATGAATGCCCAGCAACACAAATGAACCAGATGCTAATTAATAGGACCCACACTGAGTGGTTGACCCAAGGCTGGACAGTTCTGATCATGAAAGAACCCAGAAAGGGGCAATTCCAGCCAATCACCTGCCTCTGAGCAACATGGAAGGTCTTGTCAGGCATCATACTGGCTTAAATGAATACACACATGGGTCAATACCTGAGTGAGGCATTGAATGGTAAATGGCTTGCACTTGTATAGAGCTTTATCTAGTCCAAGGACCCCAAAGCGCTTTACACTACACACTAGACTCATTCATTCACACATTCATACACTGATGGTGGTAAGCTACATTGTAGCCACAGCTGCCCTGGGGCGGGCTGACAGAAGTGAGGCTGCCATCACACCAGCGCCACCGAGCCCTCTGACCACCACCAGTAGGCAAGGCGGGTGAAGCGTGTTGCCCAAGGACACAACGGCTGAGACTTACGGAGCGGGGGCTCGAACTGGCAACCCTCCGGTTACAGGACAAACCCTGTTCCAGATGAATGGCAAGAACAAAGCCCAAGCCATCAACACATTTGCAGTGCCAGTCATTAGGTACTCTACTGGTATATTAACTTGGCCAACGGAGAAGATAGAAGCCACTGACATCAAGACACGGACGCTCCTCACAATGCACATAGGGTTTCACCATAAGTACCCTGAGATTGTACAACAAGAGAAAAGAGGGAGGCAGAGGACTAGTGAGCATCAGAACTACTATTCAGGATGAAACAACCAAGATCCTGGAGTACATCAGGATTAAAGCCCCCAAAGATGATCAGCTAAGTGAACATCTCAGTCAGCAGAAATCCAATGTGGAAGAAGAGAAAGAAGAAACCTCATGGAAGCACAAGCCCCTGCACGGCATGTGCCACCAGCAGATTGAGGAAGTGGCTGATATCAACAAATCCTACCAGTGGCTAGAAAGGGCTGGAATGAAGGACATCACAGAGGCACTAACCATGACAGCACAAGAGCAGGTCCTCAGCACAAGAGCAATAGAGGCTGGGGTCTATCATACCAGGCAGGACCCAAGATGCTGGCTGTGTAAAGATGCCCCTGAGACAGTCCAGCACATAATAGCAGAATGTAAGATGGAGGTAGGCAAAGCACACATGGAACGCCACAACCAAGTGGCTGGAATAGTGTACAGGACCATCTGTACCATGTATGGACTGAAAGTCCTACAGTCAAAGTGAGAGACTCCACCTAAGGTGGTGGAAAATGAAAGGGCTAAGATTCAGTTTATTCACACACACACACAGAATCGTGTTACATAATACATAACAACAATGTAACAGTGAATCGGGTCTCCAAACGCTATTGAAAGCTTATAAAGGGAGCCTGGAAGATACTGTGGGACTTCCAGATTGACAAACAGGTGATGCCTAACCAACCGGACATTGTGGTGATAGATAAGATACAGAAAAAAGCAGCAATGATGTAGCAGTCCCAAGCGACTGTAACATCAAGAAGAAGGACCACAAAAATCTTGAGAAATACCAAGGACTGAAAGAGGAAATAGGGAAGTTGTGGAAAGTCAAGGCCTCAGTGGTTCCAGTGGTCATTGGAGCACTTAGTGCTGTGACCCCTAAACTGGAAGAGTGGCTCCGACAGATCCCAGGAACAACTTCAGAGATCTCTGTCCAGAAGAGCACAGGCCTAGGAACAGCTAAGATACTGAGCAGAACCCTCAAGCTCCCAGGCCTCAGTTAGAGGACCTGAGCTTGAAGTGAAAAGTTGAACAAATAGGGTGAGATGGAAGTTTTTGGGGGATTTTTTGTTATTATTGTTGTTTCATATGCATCCAACCATTTGAGTAAATGACTAAACAGTAGTTGTTTGTGTACATTAACAACTTCATAACCTAAAAAAGTGTGACAGAACGAACAAACACTTGTTGTTCATTTTGCAACCCTTCATCTTCATCCTCTCTCCCAAACAGAACACTGACTTTTCATTTTGTTTGGTTTGTATGAACTTCATCAGAAATACAGCTCTTTGATGAAAGTTTTGTTACAGTGTCAGTTTTGTGTGTTTAGTTGGTGACAAATTCTTAATTTCCTGACACTCTAAAAACACTAAACAAACAAAATAGTCTCCAGTTACACTGCACGCTTCACCAATTAAACCTAATAACACCTAATGAGATGTTTGTGAAAGTGAGTGTCGTCTCTGTGTTTGTACCATCCCAGATAGGCGCTAAGGATTTAGTGTTGTCCTCTAATTACTAAGGACTCCTCTGCTGAGTGTTAAACATCTAGATGTATAATATCAGATGTTTATTTTTCCAACTTTCTACATGTTATACAGTTAAACATAGTAACACTGAGTTTTAAGTTCCTTACACTTGAAAATTCCGCTTTGAAAAAAAAAAAAGTTGTATAATTACAGGGTGCAGATGGTGTTCTCCAGATAATCTGTTTCATATTTTGGCAGTTTGGAGAAAAGAAAAAAACAAACAAAAACAAAACAGAAGCCCTAATTGCAAAATTACTGAACAAATGTTAGTCATTCTACAAAAGATTTTTTAAGAGTAAATATGATTTTAAGACTGCTGAATCAGCAATCACATTATTGTTTTTCTGTCTATAGCTGCTTCCATACATTTTTTTTGACTAACTACTTCAGCATTCATATATCAAAACCTTCAGCTTATTTAGGACAATACAGCTGTGACTTTTGGTTTTTAGAAGGTGCTGTTTTAAATATTTCTTTTTTTTTTCTCATTGAAATAAAAAAAACTTCAAATCCTTGAGAAACTTTGTGTGGTGATTTGGTTTTTCTATGCGTTTTGTTTATGTTTTTTTTTATTCTTTGGTTTGGGTTTTTGTTTTGTTTCGATTCTGTTGTATTTGCTTTTTTGTTTTGTCTCATGTTCATGTTTCATTTCACCCTTCCCCAGTCACTCACTTGCCTGTTAACCACACCAATCTACACCTGTCCCGACTCTGTAATCACTCCACCTGTTCCCACTCATCTCGTTATCCTCAGTACTCAAATACCCGGCCATTTCTCCCACTAGTCGCTGGTTCATTGTCTGTGTTTGTCATTTGTTGCTATCTCTGTGCCTTGGTTCCCTGATGTCTTGTCCTGCCGTGTTTTCTGGTTTTTGAACCCAGAGCCCAAACTTATTTTCAGAAAATACACTTTTATTTTTAAATAAGATAAACAAAACAAAAAGCTGACATGGCAGCAAAACCTAACAAAAGCAAAAATCCAAAACTTAGCATGGCGAACAAAACAGCAAGGCAAGACATGACTGAAACCAGACAGCACATGAAGCGACAATAAACCAGCAGTGAAGGGAGGAAATGACCAGGTTTTAAAACAGAGGGTAATAAGGGAGCTGGGCACAGGTGAGTGATTAGGTGAAGATGGGCATTGCAGGAAAACAAGAGTCTGACTGAGAAAAAGTAAATAAGGACCGGAGTACAAAAGACAAGGAACAAAAACTGAACAAAGACAAGACTAAGTGCAAACACAAGATTCAAGAAACAACAAACCCAAACCTAAACATGAAAAACAACAACAACCCCCAAATCCTGACAGTATGTGTTTGTGCAAACACATTCCTGTTTTTTTTTTGTTTGTTTGTTTTTTTCCTCACTTGCTTTTGGCGAACATAGAATTGAAGCCAGTATCTCACTTGGCTGTGACTTTTGGATTCTAGTTGGTGAATAGCATTTGCAAGAAAAATCTCCAAAATGTCTCGAAATATTTGTGGAGATTCTCAATTTCTTTGCATGAGTTACTGAATTCCGCTATGAAATATAAAGTTTATATTGAAGCCATTAAATCAATATATACTGGTTCAGCTTAGGACAAATAGAGTTTAACTCTAACCTAATTAACAAGGGAATGGCTGATCTAAGAAGAGGCAAACTACAGTGGATTAATGCTGTTCAAAACAATTCCAATCTCAACTAATTATACCAGTTCATGTGAACACTATTTTATAAACCTTTCCAACACAAACAATTTTGCATTACACAGTTATTTCAGCATAAATAGTGTGCTATTTCTGCAGCAAGCACATAATTACTCCACCCCCCTAAATCTGACTTTGATATTGTTACCAGGAAGTATAAGAAGCAATGTAAAAATTAGCACTTCATCTTTGTGAAAAAAGCCTCAGAAAAATCCATATATTAAAAAAAATACTGTGTATCTTAAAAACTAAGTGTGCAATGTGTGTGTTTTTGTGCACATTTAACCTAAAAAAAACTTAAATATGAAAGGATAAGCTGTGTAACAGTATGGCAGAAAGGTCAAACCAGATCAATATTTCAGTGACTCTTGTTTTGTATTCAGATGAGAGGTAATCCTATCCCAGACTTTTGATAAGGTTTCACATTAAGAAACAGATACAGAAGCCCCAATGGGACTACACACAAAAAACAAAATAACTACAGTTTATTTCATATGATAAAAGGCTCCATTTTAACGTTTTGAAGGGTAGGGATTTTATTTTGTACATTTTTGGGCATCCATGAAACATTTTACTTTGTTTACAGAAAGTTGTATTTTGCATTACTGAACTGGCATTTTGACATTGTTTATGGCTTTAAACAGAATGTTGCACTGATAGTTGATGTCACACACGAACTGTTGAATTGTCTAAAATTTTAAAATGTTTTGCAAACAAATTCTTCTTACTCCCACAATTGTTTTTAGTACATTACAACTTATACATCAAAAAGTTGGCATTTTGCCTTCTTTCACTCAGTGTGTCTCTCACTGCTATAGGATTTACAGTTTTCTCTCAAATCCTCCAGAAAGCAAAGCGTGCATAGCCAAGCTTCCACAGATTCAATTATGTATTAGGTCAAAATATTAACTTCAAAACTTTAAGGGTCTTTATAACTTTTCATATTTCCTACATAGAACGGTGTAGAAACATAAAAATTCATGTCTGAGCAGTGTCTTGCCACTTACAGTTCAATAAATTTTAAGATCTGCTTTATATTTTTCTCATGATTGTTTGATTGAGCCTTACTTTTCAATGTTTCTATCTCGGCAGTCAAGGAGTTACAGAGACAGGTATGTGGTTACATTTTTAATATTTTTTGTTTTGAACTTGGTTTTTAACATTTATTATACAGTTCATAAATCAAAATATAGGCCCTTTACTTAGTTTAGATTATTACAAGGTTATGTTAGAGTTTTGTGTAGTGTCTGCATTTCCTTCCTTCAAAATTTCTTGAGAAAAGATTTATAAATTTAAAAAACTGTACTGAAGATACAAATAATTTATAGACTAAATTATTCTATGTTTACCTTGTCATTTGTATCTTTCTGTTCTTCATAAATGTTTTACTACCTCAATCTCTATACTGTGAATCTTTTTTAGAATTTGCATTTGACCCAGTTGTTAATAATTGTTGTCCCTGTGATCTGTGTTTAGGCAGTGTCAAAGTCCATAGGCATGGAGCCGTGCTGTGGGAGCTGAGCAAGAGTTCTTACAGTGCTGCTGCTTTTCCCCAGTGTACAGTCTGGTATAATACTCCCACAATGTGCTGACATGCAGAAGCTATTATTGATGGGAAAATATAAATATTATTTAAAAAGCACAGTCCTACTGCATGTTGCTGTGGGAGAACTGCCACCTGCTGCTGAAAGACAATAATATTTTTTCATCTTTTCCCATCACAAAGGATGAATGAAATCAGATCAGTTTCTTGCTATACTGACAAAGGATCATTGTACTGCATCCAGGGGTGGAAATTAGCACCCGCCACCGGCCAAATGCGGGTAAATATTTGAAGTGGCGGGTGAATTTGATCAACGTACACGCCACTGTGGCGGGTTGGCAATTTGAACAGAAAAGATGTTATTTGTCCTCTTGACATATAGGGGGCAGCAATGTGCTTGAGTTGCTGCTAAATGCAAGAAGGAGAAAAGTTTAGCAGACACTCTTTACCAGTTGGTGGCGGTATTGATTCCTTCAGTTGTTTACCAATAAAAATCAAGAAGAAACAATTTGAGGAGTAGCATTAGCAATGTGGCGGAACATTTCGGGAGTTAAGCGGATGGCAGACAACAAAAATGTTTTTCAAGAGTAGTCGAGGGAAGAACCGGAAGTTAAACAACTAAATCAATGACGTCATGACGTCGGTCAGAGTGCGTTCGCGCCTACGGCTGGTGTTCTGACGATCTGTGCTTCCTCGTCAGATTTTCCTACCAGAGCATGGCTAAACAGCTTTGTCAAACGGTCGGTGCTAGCCGTCAAAAACTGCTACCATCATGTTAACAAACCGAAAACTATAGTGGTTCATGTTAATGTTAAATATCATCGGATACTGAAGTGGAAGCTTAGGAGTTATGCTTAGCATAGCATTGGAACAATTTATATCCCCGACGAAAACTTTTCTAAAACCACAAAAATCACTTCCTTCATCAGAATATCCTACCTGTTAAATATAAGCACAAATAGATCTATGCATTAAAAGCAGCAAGTGTCTGAAAAACATTACAACTTACATACAAAAACTTACAAAAGCACAAAAAAATACTTCAAAAACACTCCACAGAAATAAATTTTACTTGTCTGAATTTTTTATGTACAGATATGC
>NC_051451.1:4738004-4740944 GCF_001649575.2 Kryptolebias marmoratus | reverse complement strand
CCAGCCACTATGACTGGTGGACAACATTTTTTAATTTCCACCCCTGACTGCATCTCTCCTTTACCCACACAAAAAGGACTGTCAATCTGACCGTAGCTCCAATAGTGGCTTTGGTGGGTTTGGCTCCTCACTTTTTGTTTGGCTTGTTGTAGAACCAGTTTATCTCTAACAAGGATGTGCTGTCCATTGTCCTTAGGTGGAGGCAAAATATCCAATCTTGTCCTTATTGATCTTCCTCTGAAAGGTTGTAAAGGATATTCATCACTTGTGGCACGTGGTGAATCTCAGTAGCTGTGAAGCATTCCACTGCAGGCTTCCAGGGTCATTGTCTAGCTTGAACTGCCTGAAGGGAGTATTTTAACACTCTGTTAAAGAATTCCAAACATCCTTTTGTTTGAGGATGGTATACACTTGCTTTGATTTGCTTAATGCCATATTCACTCATGAAGTCCATTATCAGTTGTGATGGTGCAAGGGTTTCCTTCACATGCAAAAACATAAAGTAGGAATGTCAAGGCAGTGTTTCTTGTAGCATTAGGAGTAAATGCTACTTCAGACAGTTTGGTGAAATAATTACCAAGGGTGATGGCAAATCTGCAGTCATAAGCTTCTGTTCAAATAGACACACAATGTCAACAACAATGTGTTGAAATGATTCTTCTGTACACTTCACAGGTTTTATTGGGGAAGGTGAAATACTAGCAGTTTTGTTGGTATTGCATGTTGCATAGCGGAGAACTTCCTCGCAGCTGGAGACAGGGTGCAGCATCCATAAGCAACAATAGTCTGAGGCATCTGTTGGGATGAATGTTGGTAGTTCAAGGTTGTAGATGGCAAGTGTTGGGTTTTTCAGGAGCAATATTTTGAGGTCATTGAAACATTTTTTTTTGTTGTTGTTGCATTAGTCCTTTTTAGTTCAGCTTGAGTGTTTGTGTGAAGTAGCTCTCAAAATGGCTCAACCACTGTTGCTTATCTTAGTAGAAACTTATCGAATCAGGAGGTTAAGCCTAGAAACAATGAAGAACTCCTATAATTTTTGGTGCAGGAGCTTTAGCAATCACAGTCAGGTGATCTGGACTGTGGCATAGGCCCTTCTTAAAGATGACTTCTACCAGGAATGGAATACTTGACTGATCAAATGAGCTTTTGCTAAAGTTGATTTGTTGGCACATGTCTTTGAGGCACTAGAGAGCAGCTTGTAAGTATTTATCATGATATTCCTTGGAGTGCCTATAAACTATATTATTATCCAAATAGTCATGTCTTCTTTCAGAACTATGTGCATCGTCTTTTGGAAGGCAGATGGTGCTGAAGCAAGTTTAAAAGGAACTTATGTGAACTGAAAAAGCCTCTTGCGCTATGAAAGCAGTCAGATTGTGGCTATAAAGGTCTAGAGGGAGTTAGTGGAAACCTGATCTTAAATCAGTCTGGCTATAATGTCTGGCACCAGCCAGTTTTGTGAACAAGTCCTCTATATGAGGCAGAAGCTGACAGTTCATTTTCACTTTTATTAGGTTTATGAAGATCAACATAAAGGCTCAAGTCTTCTTTGCATTTTGTGCCACCACTGAAGGACTGTCTCCGTTCATATGTATCCACTGATTCAATGGTACCTGTTTGGAATAAGCACTTGAGCTCTGCTGAAACCCCTTCATGTATGTTGAGTAGTAGATGTTTAAATTTTTAAACATCTACTACCTTTCTAGCCAACCTTGTGCTTTACAACACAATCTGCAAACACTTGACTAAATCTCTACTCTACAGAGTAGAATTGAGACTTGAGAATATGATTGCATTCATACACTGATGGGGTCACACATTGGAAGCAATTAGAGGTTCAGCATATTGCACAGTAGTACTTTGACATGTTTTACACTGGTGGAATTAAACATCCCATTACTGTCAGAAGGTGGGACTAAGGCGGCGAACCCAGAACGCAGACTCATGATGGAAGAAAATAAAACTAATTTATTAACTTAAATAACAGACAAAAACAAAAGGGCTGACGAGGCAGCAAAGACTAACAAAAACTAAATCCAAAACTAGGTGAAAGGCAGGACATGGCAAGGCAACGAGCAGACAAAGCGGAATGATCCAGTGAGTAGTGAATGAGAAAGACCGGTACTTAAAGACAGAGGATAGTGAGGAAAATGGACACAGGTGAGAGAGAATAATTACAAGCAGGTGGAGATGGGCGTGGCAGACCTAACAGGAAAAGTACTGGGGAGGTGGAGAGTGACAGGGCATGAAACAGGAAAACTAAACTGAAACAAAACAATAATCAAACACAACAAACTGAAAATACCAAACTATGACAATTACATCATTGGAGGACAACTGCTTTAACCACTGCACCACAGCCACTGTAGCTTGTAGGCAGCCAACGACATGTAAGTCACCTTTTGCATGTGTGGCTAGTAGTTTATTTCAGTTATCACAATTTATTTATGCAGCGGGACAGTTTTTATCATTAGTCAAGTCAAATCTATTTATATAGCACTTTTCAGCAACAAGGCGGTTCAAAGGTTTTTACGACATGAAAACACAAAAATGCAGAGTCATCATGAAAACACACACAATAGTATAAAAAGCCAAAGTAAACTTACCTAAAACATGAGCTAAGATAATCTAAATAAGATTAATTGAGCAAAGTAACATAAACAGATGAAAAACTAAGCTAGGAAACTAGGATAAAAAACGCTAAACTATCCATCCATCCATCCATCCATTGTCTTCGGCTTATCCGGGGTCGGGTCGCGGGGGTAGCAGCCTAAGCAGGGAGACCCAGACTTCCCAGACCAGCCACTTGGGCCAGCTCCTCCGGGGGAATCCCAAGGCGTTCCCAGGCCAGCTGAGAAACATAGTCCCTCCAGCGTGTCCTGGGTCTTCCCCGGGGCCTCCTCCTGGTGGGACGTGCCCGGAACACCTCACCAGGGAGAC
>NC_051451.1:4716749-4735339 GCF_001649575.2 Kryptolebias marmoratus | reverse complement strand
CCTCCCATAGGTGGTGAGCCCATGGGAAGGGGGACCCACGTATCCTCTTCGGGCTGTGCCCGGCCGGGCTCCATGGGTGAAAGCCCAGCCACCAGGCGCTTGCCAACGTGCCCCACCTCCAGGCCTGGCTCCAGAGTGGGGCCCCGGTGACCCGCGTCCGGGCGAGGGAACACTGTGTCCAATAATTGTACTCATCATAAGGGGTCTTTGGGCTGCACTTCGTCGGGCCCCTCACCTAGGACCTGTCTGCCTTGGGTGACCCTACTAGGGGCATGAAGCCCCTGACAGTATAGCTCCTAGGATCATTGGGACACTCAAATCCCTCCACCACGATAAGGTGGCAGCCCAGGGAGAGGACGCAAAACTATACTTATCTAAAACAAGTCATACTAAGTCAAGCTAAAGATAAACTGAGAAAAACTAAATTAAGATATAATAAACTGTTAAAAAGCTAACATAAACTAAACTATTTAAAAACCTCAGCTGAACAGATCAGAGATGATACAAGCTAAGATAGACTAAACTAAACTAAAGGTACCAGAAAGCTAACTAATGCCCCTTTTCCACTGGCTCTACTTGAGCAGCTCTGCTCTACTCTACTCTGTTCAGCTCTTAAAAAAATGCATAGTGTTTCCACTGACCAACTTGGTCGGTAGCAGAGGAATGCCTCCTTGTGTGCCTCCTTCTGTTGGTGAGAGAAGGGGGGTCCAAAGCCACACCTCTAGACTTCGGAAGCGCTATGGACTACGTTGGCCCTGTGTTGTTGCTGTTTTGAGGAACAGTGGAAGAAATGCTCTGGATGCCGCGATTGAACGTGCATCTCCAGTAGCATTTTTGAAGAGCATGTATTTATCGAACATTTTTTGCCATATTCCAAATGGTATAAAAGGCTCACTAGTGTCATACAGGATAGGCACTAATCTAAATCTAAAGCGCTAATCCTGATCACCAATTTTCTTGGGGTTGGTGGTAATGAAATTGGAGTTGTCGGTTAAACTCACGAACTTTATTACATTACTTATACCATTATGCCACATGCCATTATAGCAAAACATGTTGTTTCATTTTCTTTCTGGATTTCTCTTTAACACATCATCACAGTGTCCCGGCAGTGCCCTCTAGTGACAAGAAGTAAAGACTTCAGTAGAAAATAACAAATGTAATCACTGTGTAAATCCCTCTAATTCATACTTTCATGCATGTGACCAAAACATCTCTGTTGTAAGCCAGGCAAGGACCCTATTGGCTCTCCAGTGGGAGGGAAGTGAGATTAATCTGCATGTAAATTTAGCTTGCTTAACAAAGAATCTTGTGCAGAATCTCATAAACTTTGGAACTCCACACTCTCCAATTTTGAATGGAGAAACTTCCCCAGATAGAAAAGGAAACATCAGACTTTTTGTTTTACTTTTAATTAATTAATTAAATTTTTTTCTTTTTAAATTTGCCATGTCCTGGATGATTGAGAATATACACCAGCCTAAACATTAGACAGAGTCACAACTGTATGATGTTTCATTTAGAGTACAGGTCCCCAACCCCTAGGCCACGGATTGGTACCGGTCCTTGGGTCATTTGGTACCGGGCCGCACAGAAAAAAAATAGTTAACTTACAGTATTTCTGTTTTATTTATTTTCAGAGTCCGAACAACATTTATTTTGAAAAATGACCAGATTCTCTCCTCTACGTCCGTCTATGACTCACTCTTGATGCGTGTCAAAACGCTTATGAGACGCACATGAGACGTTACCGCTAAGAACAAACCCACAAGCAGCAAAATAAGTAAAAAAAACAAATGGCTCTGGAAGCCCTAGATGGAACTGTCTCATTACTGAGAAACAGGCACAGGGCTCCCACTGATTCAGTGATATGGTGAGTTATATTCTTTGTACACTTTATTTTTGTGGTGTATCTTATTTTAAAGAGCATGTTTAAACATTGCCATATTGACCAGAGAACATTAGGAGGAGAGGGTGTTATTCATGTTGATAATGCAAAACCAGTACGCAACTAACAAAGTTGCGAGTTGACGGTGGATTTACATTTATTATGTTTTTAAAAATACCCCCATTTTCATGTTGGTCGTATCATTTTATATTGTTGTATTTATCCACCACACCTTTAAAGACTGGTCCATGAAAATACTGTCTGATAATGAACCAGTCCATGGAGCTAAAAAGGCTGAGGACTGCTGATTTAGAGGAACTCTTGTCATACAATAATTTAAACTTGGTGTGATGTGGTCAGACCTGCCAGGTTTTCCTCTGACATTTACTGTTGAATCAATTGTTCCCTTCCATGAGACATCCTGATTTTCCACTGTCTGAGCTCATGTTGCCACATGAATTGCTGAAACTCAATATGCCCCTGTTGCTTCAGCTGACCACCAAACTGGTGTTGGAATCACTAAAAAGACAGCACTTCCTTACTGACTCAATTGAGGGTCTGCAGCATTGTGCATCATCATCACAAAGCTAATCTTCCCTCTCTTTACTCAAATTTAGTCTCACTTTCCTGACTTTGTTTACTTTCCCTCCTACAGTTTTTGGTAGACTGATGTGTTGAAGGTTTTTAGGAAGTGAACTGAATGTAACTAGAGTAGGTGTAAGGTTTTAGTTAAGTTGCTTGATGGGACAAATGAGCAGAGCAGACAGGGAGGTAAAAGCTTTTTTCTATTAAAAAATATGTCTTCTGATGGGAGCTTCATATTGGAAATATTAAAACAATCATAGGTTAGACATGACAAAGGAAAAAACTTATAGAGGTTAAGGAGTGACAAAATAAAATTAATAAATATACCATTAAATAAATATAACTTGAAATATATATGTGTAAATCGCCCATTAATTACTTAAATGTATCATGAAATTATGAAAAACATCAAGAGATGATAATTAAAGGTCTACGGCTGCCCTGCGTCTTTCCCTGTACCTCTTTGTCCTGGGGGCTGCTGACCCTGTGCTTTGCTGGCGACCTACCTCTGTTTGAACGCGTGTCTGCCTTGGGGTGGTGCCCGGTGTCTGCTGCCTTCTGGGGCTGGATCCACCTGTTCTTTCTGCTCTTCGGTGCTGTAGATTGCGGGCCTTCTACTGTTCACAGCACTTTTTTAATTGTGCCTCTCCAGGTGGCTTACTAGCACACATGCACCCACATATGTACGTATGTGTATGTATATCTGTATGCGTGTATACATATGTGTATGCCTATATATATTTGTAATTTTTAGTATTCATTTTTATTATTACTGACTTTTAGATCTTTTAGACTTTTTGACTTTTTTATGTATTTTCATGTGTTTATGTATGTGCATATATAGGTGTATGTGTCACAGTTTCACTGCTCCTGCCACACCTCCTGCTCTCATGCCACAGTCCCAGTAACTTTCCACAGTCAAGCAGTCCATGCCACGCCCCCGGATCTCATGCCACAGTCATCATCACGATCATCTTCACCTGTTACTGCTACTACTTAAGTTCACCACCTACTCACAGACTTTGCCAGATTATTGAAAGGTTTTCCGAGTAGATGTCCAGCGTTTCTTCAAAGCCCATGTCTGACTTCCTGTTCTCGAAACCACGCCTGACTCTCGACCCTTGCTCTTTGCCTGCTCCCTGCCTGATACCGCCACGGACTCTGACTCACGGAAACCGACCTCGCTTCTCATCTCTGGACTACGCCTCTTGGTTTGTGTTTCTATGGATTTGGCTTTCTATCTCTGATCTCCTGGCTTTGACCTTTTGCCTGTCCCCGGACCACTGCTCTCGCCCTAACCCTTTGCTAACAGACTCTGTCACTCTCTTCTCAAGACCCTCGGCGGACTTACCAGTTCCAAGTCTCGTCCTGCCCCACGCAGAGAGTGCTGTCCTGGGAACTAGCATTCCCGTTAGCGTAGTGGTCTTAATAAATATTTTAAAACTTCGCTGTTGTCTGTCTGAACTGAATCCACATTCACTGAGCCTTGTCAGTATGTGCATATAGATGTATGTATGCATATATATATATTGCACTCACCAGCCACTTTATTAGGTACACCTTTATTAGTGCCAGGTTGGATCCCCTTTTGCCTTCAGAACTGCCTTAATCCATCGTAGTACGGATTCAACAAGGTACTGGAAACATTCCTCAGAAAGTCTGGTCCATATTGACATGATAGCATCATGCAGTTGCTGCAGATTTGTCAGCTGCACATCCATGATGCGAATGGCCTCCACAGTCACCAGATCTCAATCCAAAGATTGGATTGAGATCTGGTGACTGTGGAGGCCATTCAAGTACAGTGAACTCATTGTCGTGTTCAAGAAGCCAGTCTGAGATGATTCACGCTTTATGACATGGCACATTATCCTGCTGGAAGTAGCCATCAGAAGATGGGTGCACTCTGGTCATAAAGGGATGGACATGGTCAGCAACAATACTCGGGTAGGCTGTGGCGTTGACACGATGCTCAGTTGGTACTAATGGGCCCAAAGTGTGGCAGGAAAACATCCCCCACACCATTGCACCACCACCACCTGAACCATTGATACAAGGCAGGATGGATCCATGCTTTCATGTTGTTGATGCCAAATTCTGACCCTATCATCCGAATGCCGCAGCAGAAATTGAGACTCATCAGACCAGGCAATGTTTTTTTTCAATTTTCTGTAATGCTCATAAGGGCTGGGCGCCTAACTGTGGCCAAATATGATAATAGGCAATCAGAGAGGCTCGACTCAGGAGCCCGTGTGTGTGAATAAAATACCATCAGACAGATAGATTTAAATTATTGTATTTAAATTCAAATAGTTGCATATATTTAGAAAGGTATTTAATAATATAGTTAATAATAATAATACTTACTATAAGTATAAGCAATAAACATAGCAAAGAAAAGGAAAACAATAACAGAAAATAAACCCCGATGACACCCAAGAGTTCTTTCCTTCTTTAGTCTAAGTCTGTTGTTTCATATTCAAGATGATTGAGTGTCCATCAATAAATAATCCGATTATTTATAGTCCACAGTCCAAATGCAATGAGTCCAGAAAGCGAATGTGCATAGTTTGGTTCAAGTACATCCTATCGCACAGCTGCGGTGACGGTGATCCACTAGCTCGCCATCCTGGGTGAAAACGGGGTGGAAAAAAACCTGACCTAAATAAAAATAAAAATTAGCAGTCAAATTTTGAACAGGGTTAAGCTGTTATCCAAGATATCTAAACATTCATAAAAAAAATTCAGTTCATTTGACGATTTTTGTTGAAAACGCCAAACGCAACCAGCTAGCCACAGCTAGAGCAGCAACAGCAAATGCGGAGGTCCCGTGTTCACCTCTGACCTGGAACTTAAGGTCTCCTGTTAGCTTGACCCGCCAAAATAAAAGGTCTTCATTATTTTGTGCTGGTTACACTTCTATTGTCCAATTTTGGTGAGCCTGTGTGAATTGTACCCTCAGTTTCCTGTTCTTAGCTGACAGAAGTGGCACCCAGTGTCTTCTGCTGCTGTAGCTCATTCACCTCAAGGTTTGACGTGTTGTGCGGCCAGAGATGTTGTTCTGCATACCTCGGTTGTAACTGTTGCCGTTCTATCAGCTCGAACCAGTCTGGCCATTCTCCTCTGACCTCTGGCATCAACAAGGCATTTGCGCCCACAGAACTGCCGCTCACTTGATAGTTTCTCTGTTTTGGACCATTCTCTGTAAACCCTAGAGATGGTTGTGCGTGAAAATCCCAGTAGATCAGCAGTTTCTGAAAAACTCAGACCAGCCCATCTGGCACCAACAACCATGCTACGTTCAAAGTCACCTAAATCACCTTTCTTCCCTATTCTGATGCTCGGTTTGAACTGCAGCAGATCATCTTGGCCATGTCTACATGCCTAAATGTATTGAGTCTCTGCCATGTGATTGGCTGATTCGACATTTGCGTTAATGAGCAGTTGGACAGGTGTACCTAATTAAGTGGCTGATCAGTGTATTTATCTGCAGTCAGTCTTTCTGTGTCTCTGTTACACATACCCTTACCCCCCACCCCCAACCCCCTCTACACACATACACCTTCACGCACAAATTCACAAAAAGTCCTGATTACTGAAGGTCATACAAACATTTTGCTATTACAACAGTGTGGCCGGCCTATGCTAGATTCAGATTTAGTCTCGATTCAGCAACGTAAATCATGCAATTAGGATTCTCATCTTGAGATATCCTTATTGTAGAGCAAATGTGTTCTGGGACATGTAGGCAGCCATCTTCTCTATATGGTAAGCCTGATATGCCACAACAGGACCAAAATAAATAAATGAAACAATAAATTAATAATTATATCATTAAATAATTAAATACATCAATTAAAAATTAAATATATCATGAAATATGCAATTAAATAATTAAATGTCCCATGAAATAATTAAATCTACCTTTTTAAATAGTGATTTAAATAATAAAATGTCTTTTTAAAGAAAACTTTTAATTTTTAATATATTTAATTTTTTCACTTTGTATTTTTTTATTTCATGGCTCCTGTGAGGCGCTGTGGTCATGAAAAAATTTAATTTCAAATATTTTTATTAAGAAGCAGAAACTATAACCAAAATACATTCATCATTGGCTTTTTCAATGCTTCATTATTTTGTAATGTTAATAACAGAAAGGGGACACAAACCGAAATAAGGAAAGAAAAAAATAAATAAATGCAGGGAGAAAAACTAGAAAGTATTTTAAAATAAGTAAATAAAAACCTTTATTAAATTAAATAAACAATAACTCCCTCCCTCACCCAACCCATTCTGCCCGCCCAGTACTATTCAGGGTGTCTTACATCTTGTTTTAGGAAGGAAATAATTGGTTGCCATATCCTTTGAACTTTTCCAACCTACCACCAAGAGAATATCCTTTCAAGGTGTAATGTATCATTCAGTGCCATTAACCATGCTTTGAAAGTAGGTGACTCTGTTTTTTTTCCAATGAAGGAGAACAAGTTTTTTCCCACAGAGGAGACAATAGGATAAAAAGCAGCGCTGCCTATTCTGTAGGTTCCCAATTTTCCCTGATGTCCCTAGTATAATCAAAAGTGGATCTGGTCGTAATGTAGTCTTAAAGACCTTTGAGAAAAATGAAAACACTGCCATCCAGAAGCTTTCTAGTTTGGGGCACAGTGTTTAACTGTGAAGTAGATTTGCCTCTGCTTGGTTACATTTTTCACAGATGGGTGATACCTCTGGAAATATTTTATGCAATTTTACTCTTGAGTAGTGTAGCCTTTGTAGAATTTTAAACTGGATCAGGCAGTGTCTAGCGTTCAGTGAGCAAGTGTTGATCTATTTCAGGCTTTCCCTTCATAGATCTTCCGCTATATCCGTGCCCAATTCTTTTTTCCAGCTTCCCTTTATGCAATCCATGTTCACCTGGTTTAGTTCTTGAAACGAATCGTATATAACTGAAATTGCATTCCTCCCCATTGTGCAATCTCTGAGACACTTGTCTAGCCTTTCAGGGGTGGCGTTTTCAAAATTGTCCAGGTGTGTCCTTACAAAGTGTCTGACCTGGAGATATCTAAAACAATTCCCCTTTTGATAGGCCATAATTCTCTTGTAGTTGTTGAAAGGATGCAAATGAACCACTAACATACATATCACCCACCCTGTGCAATCCAAGTTCTTTCCGTCTATCAAAGCCTCCATTCATAATAGATGGGGTGAATGAGGGGTTGGCTGATATTGGGAGTGCAAAGGATAGTTTGAGTTGTTTTGATATTTGGCTCCATATTTGAATAGTGCTGTGTATAAATGGGTTATAACTAAAGTGTGTTTTTTTTAGAGGTGAATGGGAGACATCACAATAGCATCAATCGAGTAGGGAAAACAATCTTCTCACTTCAAATCCAGCCAGCTGGCAAGCACAGCTGTCTCATCCAGCTAGTAGGAGATGCATCGAATATTTGCTGCCCAGTAGTATCTGACAAAATCTGGGAGAGCTAGCCTACCATTTATTTTACTTTTGCACATATGCCCCTTTCTAATCCTGTGTGTTCTGTAATTCTAAATATATGAAAGAATCATAGAATCCAGTTTTTTAAAGTAGGTTTTACTAAGGAAGATGGGTAAATTTTGAAAGAGGTACAGTAACTGAGGGAGACAGACCATTTTGACTGCTTTCACTCTACCTATTAAGAAAATAGGGAGGGTTTTCCAGAACTCCAGTTTGTTTTAAACTTATTTAGTATAGCCATATAGTTGGCCTCCAATAATTTATTATATTCCCTTAAAATTTCTAACCCCACGTATGTGAGTTTCTCCTTTGCCAATCTGAAAGAGATTTGTTCTAGAGCACCTGGGTCACTATATCACACTGGCATCAGCTCACTTTTTGTCCAATTCACTCTATATCCACAGAATCAACTAAATGTATCAATCGTCTTTAATAAAACAGATATTGAAGTTTTTGGTTTTGGGATAAAGTCCAGAATGTCATCCACATATAACAATATTTTATTTTTAGTATAATCTGTGTCATAACCATGAATCTCTTTATTTGTACGAACAGTTGTCGCTAATGGCTCTAGTGCTAATGCAAACAACAAGGGGCTAAGCGGGCACCCCAGTCTATTCCCTCTATATAGATTAATTGGTTCTGACATTGTCTGATTAGTGAGAACTCTGGCAGTAGGACTGGAGTAAAGTAACTTTATCCACAAAATAAATCTTGTTCCAAGTTAAAAGTTTTCTAATACAGCATATAAATATGGGAATTATATGCAGTCAAAAGCCTTTTCGGCATCCAAACTCAGAATGAAAAGATCTCCCTTTGGATGTCTGGGGAAATGCAAGATGTTAAGTAGACGTCTAACATTATGAAATAAGTGTCTGCCTGGGATAAACCCAGTCTGGTCTGGATGTATCAATTTGGTTATAAGGGGACTGAGTCTCGAAGCCAGAGTCTTAACCAAGATTTTCAGGACAGAATTTAACAGTGACACTGGTCTTTAGGAGTCCACCTGCTCTAAGCCTTTCCCCTTTTTTGGGATAAGCGCTATTATAGCCTCCACCAGTGTTGA
Source organism: Kryptolebias marmoratus (assembly GCF_001649575.2). Taxonomy (NCBI): domain Eukaryota; kingdom Metazoa; phylum Chordata; class Actinopteri; order Cyprinodontiformes; family Rivulidae; genus Kryptolebias; species Kryptolebias marmoratus. The sequence continues at coordinate 4,726,306 of NC_051451.1, read as the reverse complement.
TGGTAATTTGCCATCCTCCAAGGACTTCCTATACATCCTGAGAAGAAATGGGGATATTTTATTACCAAACGGTATTTTATTACCATCTGGTCCTAGGCTCTTTCCATTCTTCAGAGAATTAATTGTTTTCTTTATATCCTCCTCCGTAATTTCTATTCCTAAGGAGTTCTGATCACTCTCCGACAATGTTGGTAACTGACATGCATTTAGGAACTGTTTCATAGGCTCAGGAGCATGTGCCTGAGAACTATAGAGGCCCTCATAAAAATGGTGAAAAGTGTGATTAATATCATTGTGTGAAGTGATAGGGGTGCCAGTTCTTAATCTTATCTTATGAATAGTTCTATCACTTTCCCTTTTTCACAGTTGTCTTGCCAGTAGTTTATAAGGTTTATCCCCAAATTCAAAAAAGGTCTGTTCAGTAAAGGTAAAGGCTTTGGAAATTTTTTTCAGACAGCAGTGCACTGAGCTGATATTTGAGAGCTGAGATTTTATTGTGTTTCTCTGTAGAGGGCTGGGCAGCATTTTCTACATCTAATTTTCGTATCTGCTCCTCTAAATCTGTTTGCTTTTGACTGTTGCATTTCTTTTGTGAGGATTGGTATGAAATAATGCACCCTCTTATATATGCTTTGAAAGACTCCCATAAAAGAACTGGGGAGAAATCATCTTTATCATTCATTTCAAAAAATATTTCTATCTGAGTCTTCAAATATTCACAGAATCGTTTTCTTGTTAGTAACTGTGGGTCAAGCCTCCAGGAGCCAAAGTTCCTCCTCGATTCAAGAAGAGTCAGTGAGCCAGAAACCGAGCAGTGGTCTGAGATTACTATATTGTGATATTTAGCATTATTTACCCCAGACAGAAGTTTGCAATCCAACAGAAAAAAATTGATTCTGGAGTACACATTATGAGCTTGAGAATGAAACGAATACTATCTACTGGTTGCATTCAGAATCCTCTACACATCAACCAAGTTGGTATTTTTGATAAATGAATTCAGAAAGTCAGAGGCCATGGATTGTGGTAATCTCTGATTTGATGATCTGTCCAGATAGGTATCTAAAACCAGGTTAAAATCTCCACCTATAATGAGATTTGTGCTTGAAAATATCTGACATCATACTAAAGGTCTTTCTAAAAAATTCTGGGTCATCCCAATTTGAAGTTAACAAACTGGTGTCTGTCCTAGGAACCCACTCCTCTAAATACTGCCTCCTGATTGCAACAAAGTTGCACCAGTTGGAGGCTCACCCTGCCAGAACACATCCTGAGGAGGAGAAAAGTAAAACATACTCACACAGCTCAGCACACAACCCTGTGGACACAACAAGTGAAGTGAAGTGAAATTTATTTATATAGCAGTTTCCAGCAACAAGGCAATTCACAGTGCTTTACAACACAGAAACAACAATCAGGTACAGAATCAAATACAGATAAAAACATCAAAATCAAATATAGAAATACAGAAATAAAAAACATAAATCATGTATAATCTAAATGAAATATAAGATAATCTAAATAAAGTCATGAAACTAAACATATCTAAACATGAGCTAAGATAGTCAAAATAGTAGCTAAGATAATCTAAATGAAATCATGATAAAGTTAAAACTGAACTAAACAACAATCAGGAATCTAACAATCTAACAATATCTAAAATATGAGCTAAGATAAACTAAGCTAAACTAAATATACAGGAAGGCTAAATGAGCTAACATAAAGTGAAACATGGTAATGCTAAACTAAAAGGTACAAGAGGCTAACTAATAGTACCAAAAAGGCCCGCTAACAGCCAACATGAAAATTGCTAAGATAACTAAACTAAAACATGATAATGCTAAACTAAAGGTACAAAGAGGCTAACTAATAGTGCCAAAGGCCCGCTGACAGCCAACATAAGAATTGCTAAGATAACTAAACTAAGGTAGTGAAGGAGGGGAGGGAGGGAGTGCAAGTAGGGTGACAGAGACAAGGCAGAGACGTTGGAAAATGTGTGTGTGTTTGTAGAGACGGTGGAAGATGGTGTGGTGTGTGTGTGTGTGTGTTTGTAGAGAAGTCCATGAATCATGTCACAGAGGCCATTGTCTTTGATAATATGATGGAATGTTTATCAGCCAGCCCAGAGCAGATCCACAGATGTCCTTAGGCAAGGGAGGAAGCAGAGCATCTTGTTTACATAAAGGAGACAGAGAGAAAGAGGAAAAAAAACGTCCGCCTTCCACCAGGAGCAGAGAGAAAGAAGTGCTTTTTTTTTTTAAATGCAAGACCCCAAAAACAAGCACCTTTAATGACTTTATATGATTTATGTTAGCTTCATAAAAAAATTCCAATTTTCATTCTAAGATGACAGTAACATTCATATTTTACCATGGTGTGGATTGGAAGAGAAATGGAGTAGGAGTGGTCCTGAAAGGAGGAGTTAGCAAGGAATGTAGTCGAGGTGGAAAGAGTGTCAGACAGGGTGATGTGTCTGAAGGTAGAAGGAGAAGGTCTGATGCTGAATGTTGTCATTGCTTATGCTACATAGGTTGGATGAGTAAAGAAGAGAAAGAGAAATTCTGGAAGGATTTCGATGAAGTACTAGAGAGTATTCCCAGAAAGGAAAACATGGGAATCGGAGCAGATCCAAATGGACATGGTGGTGAAGGAAACAGAGGAGATGAGGAGGTGATGAGCATGTTTGGTGTCAAGGAAAAGAACCAGGAAGGACAGGCGGTGGTGTATTTTGCCAAGAGGGTGGAAATGAATGTGATCAACACCTGTTTTCAGCAGAGGGAGGAAGACACGGTGACCTAACAGTGGAGGCAGGAGTACGCAGGTAGACTACACAGTAAAAAATGAGCGTGGAATTTACAGAGAAACTATCTAAAATCACAACAGAAAAGTATTTTAAACTGGAAAACATATACAGGGGTTAGACAATGAAACTGAAACACCTGGAACATCCCTTTCAGACAGCTTCCTCTTGCGTCCACAGTTAATCCTGTTGGATGTGGTTCGTCCTTCTTGGTGGTACGCTGACATGACCCTGGATACTGCGGCTCTTGATACATGACAAAAACTTGCTGTTTTTTGAAAATACAAAAAAAAATGACAGTCATTTTACAAGTTTATGCTGTACTTTTGAACTATATATATTTTTTTAAATTTTGTTCTATAATGTTGCATTGTGAATCTGAGATTGTGCCTATTTATTGATGGATAACATATTAAAACATAAGAACATTATTTATAGATATTTTTTGTCCTAGTATTTTTGTATTAGTTTTTTTAATTTAACTTTGTATTCAACTCAAATTTTAAAAATTATACTAACTTAACGGTGCCTCTACTAACATATTAGTCTTTAAAATGTAATCAAGTCTTAGACTGCAAGCTGTTTTTAATTGTTGATATCATTTTAAAATTCAAAGCTTGCAGCTAAAGCTCGTTTTTATTGGATGGTGCGGTGACGGCAGAGGAGCATGAGCTTTTCACGGCTGGGCTGCGGCTGACGTCAATAAGAGCTGATACCTTCTGTGGAGAATTGAGGAGCATGGAAGACATTTTTAGACTATTTTAAAGATTTTGAGGACAAGTCTGCGATTTTTGCACCATTTTTGGTGTGTGTGTGTGTGGGGGGGGGGGGGGTGTCTTCTGTTCAATCGACAAATTAAACATTTGCATGGTAAGTTACTTCTACTTCACTTTTCTTCGGAGAGCGGAATATGTGCACTGAAAGGACATGTTGCAAGTGTGGAAATGTTTATCACCATTTTATATTTAGCCACCATTTTAAAAGCTTTAACAAGGAGTTGTTTAGTTTATCTGGAAAGAGAGAGATATGTGGTGAACACCCTGGAATGTGAACAACAGACGTTTCAGCAAGGAAGGGGGAAGGAGAGACCTTTGACCTCCAGATAAGGAAGGCAGTGACCCACTGTCAGGAATTTGCACAGACCAGCCAAAGAAACAATGAATAGGTTCAAAAAAGCTTCTTAATTTATTACAAAATGTCAGGAAAAAAATGTTTCTAAATAATGAATTGGGTCTAACACAAAAGTGAATACAACAGACCTTAACCCAGGCAGCAACCCACACAGCTCGAGCACAAAAAACTGACCTCCTAAACAAGACATGAGGGAAACTTAAATAGTGGCTGATCAGACCACTGCTGACACACAAGGGGTAAATAATTAACAAACTAACATACAAAACCTTAATACTGGTCAGAAATACTAACANCCATGTCATGGACAGCTATCTTTTAATAGAAGAACCTCTGCAGACCTCCTGTAGCTTGAAGAACTCAGCTTTATTTCTCCGTGTGCCTGTACAACGTCTAGATGAACTGCGCATGCGTCAGTCCAGCTTGCTCTACGGAAGCCTAACAGTGACATATCACTACATAAAGTTTGCAGTTAAAACAAGTAAATCTGAAATAAGAAGTATAATCAAAGAAAGGATGAAGAAAGAATGGCAGAAGAGATGGGAGAGAGATGACAAAGGAAGGTAGTTTTATAAGATTCAAAGGGTGGTGGAGAAATGAGAGCTGGAAGAATAAGCAGAAAAGAAGAAAGAGTAATAACAAGACTTAGATTTGGACATACAGGACTTAATTACACACTTTTCACAATAAGTAAACATAATACAGGGAAATGTGACTATTGTGAAACAGCAGAACACGTTATAATGGAATGTCAGAAATATGAACAAGAAAGAAGAGTTATAATAAGACAGTTTGAAAATATTAAGGAAAAACTGAATATAATAGATATACTGCAAAGGAACTTGGGGAGCAAACATATAAAAAAACAAAACTGTTTAATAGAATTTGAGTTTCCAGTAAAACATAAAGAAATAAGCAATAGGAATTAAACCATCTCGAACCACACTCCATACCAGTAGGTAGCGGTAATGCACACCACAAGTTGTTTGCCAACCGCCATTAAACGCCATAAGAAGAAGAAGAAGAAGAGGACCACATACCACTTCTCAGTATCTATCAGTGGCGGCTGGTGGAGTTTTCTACAGGGGGGGCTATAAATCCAAAATAGACATATAAGGTTTTGGTATATGTCTATTATCTGATACCTTATTATATGTGTTGGACCAAAACATATACTAAGGTATCACACCAGTGTATTTACATGAATTAAAACAACAAAAGCAACATTATATGTACATATGCATAAGTGCTTCCTGAACACGCCAATACTTACAAAGACGGAGGTCTCCCAAGGCACAAGCCTGTAGGACACATTTAGCGTTTATAAGATCTGTTTTCTCCCTTATTTTTCAAAACTTTACCGGAGAAATTACATCAAAGCGTGTTTTATGATGCAAGCACTCACTACGGCCTCCTCTATTCTGAACGTACAATATAACGAAGATCAGATGTCTCACTCTGATTAGAATTCAAAACCAAACATTCTAACAGATTTTAGCATAAATTTTCTTAAACTAAATATTAACTATGAACTTATTTATCACCTGTTGTATGTAACTTAGTCACGTAATGAACTTATTGCTGTCTTTGAATAAAAGGCAGCACACCCGCGGCTCAACTTTTCAATCAGGCGAACTTTCTGACAGACGGATGTGACGTCAGCCCGTGGCGGGAGTCCCACGCTCCGGCAGCGGGAGGGTGGTGAAATGTAAACACAGCTGCATTCTGCAGCTCTGGGCACAGGAGAGGTGCGCCCTGAACGGTCCTATCTCTTGTACTGAAGAGGAGCTACTGCACATGTACAACTTTTACCGAGAGTCTATGGACAAAGATTTTTGCGCCCCGGGGCGGAAATACGTCACCAATCAGACAACGTCGAAGAACGAAACAACTTTACTTATCATTAATTATAAAATATTTATCTTACACAACTAAAAATATATATACATATATTTTGAAATATTTTTAATGTACTATTTAATTTTTATTTATTTTTTTTGCATCTTATTCAAGGTAATGTGAGTGGTGGGGCGGCGCCCTAGCGCCCTCTATTGGCCAGCCGCCACTGGTATCTATGCTTTTTGGCTGATGTTTTGGTCACTTTTGAATGTTTTTGGTGCTTTCACACTCTTGGTATCATGAGACGGACTCTACAACCCACACATTGCAGCTCATCCAGGATGGCACATCAATGCGAGCTGTGGCAAGGTTTGCTGTGTCTGTCAGCGTAGTGTCCAGAGGCTAAAGGTGCAATCAGGAGACAGGCTAGTACATCAGGAGACATGGAGGAGGCCGTAGGAGGGCAACAACCCAGCAGCAAGACCACTACCTCCGCCTTTGTGCAAGGAGGAACAGGAGGAGCACTGCCAAATGACCTCCAGCAGGCCACAAATGTGCATGTGTCTGCACACACGGTTAGAAACCGACTCTATGAGGATAATATGAGGGCTCGACGTTCACAAAAGGGGGTTGTGCTCGCAGCTGTGAGTTTTCACTTTTTTAAACAGAGATTATAAAAAACTATACAAGATTTAAAAAAGCTGAATCATACAGTAAGAGCTAAATGTTTTATGTTTTCTTCAACCCTTGAATGGCGTTTCTAGGTGGAAGTATGTTGAAGTAGCGAGCTTTCAAACAGCAGTAAGATTTGACAGTTGGAAATGGAATTTCAATGTACTTCAATGCGAAAAAAATTGCTGAAAAACCTTAATATTTTAAAAACCTTAAAAGATATCAATACCAAAAGTCATAGCACCCTTCTCCTGAACGAGCTGAACGTTTTGATACCTGAATGGCTGAAATCGCTTAAAAATTGCGGCCTGCGGTAGATGCCGAAAAACGTACGGAATAGTGAAAGAAGAAGAAGAAGAAGAAGAAGAAAGAGAAATGCTTTTAAGCATTCACACAATAAAGAGAAACAGGAAAATAATTGTGTGAATGCCTAAAAGCATTCGCACAATAAGTAAAGAGTCATTCTATTCGATGTAGAGTAATAAATGCCTCATTGCATTGCATGAGGCCAGTACTGCCCTCATTGCATTGCAGGGCAGGCCCCAATAATGATGAGGAGGAGAAAAAGGAAGACGAAGAGAGGAGGAGGAGGAGGAGGACAACGAGGGGGAGGAGGAGGATAAAGTAAATATTCGGGCCTACAGACAGTTTCTGCTGCAGCAGTGTCACCGAACCGTCTGGTACCGGTTCTGCTATGCTCTGACCTTGTTCCGGATCGTTTGCGGCAAGATGAAATTGCTGACACTCTCGCGGGTCCAGCTGGACCCGGTTCTCCTCCCGAACATCAACACACACACATACAATGTTAGATGATTATTCGCGCACCGCCGCGGACCGAACCCTTGTGATGTTGCTTCTTACCGTCAGATCACGGAACTGTCAGAACCACAAGCCGGTCCGGTCGAGGTTTTGAGTCAGTGGTCTGCCGCACCTCTGTCACATCGCAACCGAAAAGCGGTCGCAGCCTGCGGCGCGCAGGCGTCACGTCTCCATACAAAACTAATGAGCCGCTGCGGCACAGAGGCGGCAGAGGGCGGGCCGCCTTTACCGTGATCTGTCTGTGATTGGTTAAGCGCCTGCGCAGCCTCTCTCTGATTGGCTAAGAGACTGAAAGCTGAAACGCTGCCGTCAAAGGCCGCGAGGTGTAGTAAAGCTTCGAACGTTGTATTCAGGTTTGTGTGTTTAATGTTTTGTTTATTAGTATCACACAAAAAATTAAATAACCAAACCCTCCAGGATTTCGCGGGCATTTTTTGTGATTGTTGCGGGCTAAAATGCCTGATTTCGCGGGGCCTTTTCCCAAAAGTTGTGATGAAAAGTTGCAATTTTTTTTTCTACTAAAATCAATAAAAAACTATACCTTTTAATATATAAACTAAAATTACTTACTAGTTTTGTAAGATAATTACCAACAAACATTGACATTCTCAAAAGGTGCTTTATTTGAGAACTTTGATAGCTTATAAATTCATGATCACATGATGACAAAATCGGAAACACGAAATCGAAAAACGGGCAGCAGGACAGAATTTGATTTTAATATTTTTTTGGTCGAGTTTAGGTGACCCGAAAGTGGCTCTATGCGGCAGTTCAGGTAATGTAGTGGTTACTATGGCGGCACTAGAACCACTGATCGAGGACATGTTTAACAGCGGTTTGATCCTCGAAACAATATGTAAGTCTCCATGACTGATGGGTCTGACTGGATTATCCGGTCCTGACTGATAGATATTGAACAAACATAAATAAGTAGACGCCTCATTACATCCCGGAGCCCATCCGCCGTCGCCGCCATGTTGGACAGATCTCTCCTCTCTCTAAGAGCCAACAGGAGTAAACAGAGCGAGCAGCTATGACCGGATTTTATATCACGGGGGATCTTACCTTTCACAAGTAAGATTGAACAATAATTTTGGTTATTTGACCATTTATTATATTATGTTATTGTAGCTAACGTTATTTGGCAAGCAACAAAATGCTAACAGGAGGAACTGGTGCTCCTCTCTCATTAGCTCTGTCTGTTTTTTCTTCACATTTTGAAGGTTTCCCAGTAACACAGATTTAAGGAGGCAGTGGGAAGCTGCAGTAAGAAGGGAGGGTTTTGTTGCTACAGTCTAAGCTCTGTAATGAACATTTCAAACTAGAAGACTTTAACAGGACCGGCTTAGAGATGCTGTGACCCCACCTGTCTTCAGCTTCCCATCTCACCTCCAAAGAGGTATTTTTTTGACTGTACATGTTAACAGAAATGTCTATGATTCATGTGTAAAACTAAAGTTAATATCACACTTTGTTAAACCTGTTTTTACCTGTTAGTTCTTTCTGCATGTTTAGGAATTAATGATGTATTGTGTATTACAATACACTGTAGGATACTAAAACCTTTTCAAGTTGTTTTTAATTAAATTGTTTTTAAGTATTATGTGTCTTATATTTTAGGAACACAGAAACCTGAAGGAAAGCTGCAGAGAGCTTCCAGTAAAGCTCAGCTCTCCAGCCCCAGTTAAAGCAGGGCAGTGTAAGACCCTGGAATGACCTGGAGTTTTTAAAGATTACTTTTCCAGGCCTTTTAAAAAAATGTGTGTATGTGTGCATGCACAGCACACAAAAATATAAAGAATTTATTGATGTGTATACAGAAGGCTGAGGATTGTGTGTGTATATGTGAGTGTGAGAGAGTAAAATAAATTGAAATGAACAATCAAACTTGTTTCTTTATTAAAATATGAAATATATTGAAATATACATCTATTAATGTGCCATACTATATGTCTGTCTTTGTTAAAGAGCATAAAACAAAGTATTTCAGCATGAAAGTACGTATTTTTAATGTGTGAAAGCACCCTGTATCGTAACTACATCTCTGCTGTTTGTAACTAACAAAACTGTGTGAAAATCGGGTACAGATTCGGAGAGTTATGATTATTTTAGTTGGACATACAGCTTCATCAGTACAAAGAAATGAACTGGGGGGCGCGTGAAGGACCCGGCCAAGATGTCGGCCACACTGACTCGTCAGCTCTAAAAGACAGCGCCAGTCTTCGAGGTGTCTATGTAAACAATGTCTATGGTGGCTGGTAACAAGCAGGGGTGGAAATTAAAAATTTTGTTCACC